>NC_040900.2:13358057-13629736 GCF_900634795.4 Betta splendens | reverse complement strand
GGTCAACTTTTGAGTCATTGTCATATTTTAATTTGTATTAGTATGACCTTGGTCATCTTTTTAATCATCATCTTTTTAATCGCATCTTTTGTCATCGTTTTAATCTTTGTCATCGTTTCCGTTTTCATCGTTTGCCGTAGTCAACTTTGGACGTAGTCAAACTTTTTGACGTCAGCAGCTTAATCAGCGTTTGTCATCGTTGCGGCAGCAGATCAGCTCCCACGTATTTCTCGAGAAATTACTTTTTCTAGTTTATTATTATTATTATTATTCTTATTTTTCGCCCCGTTTTTCGGTCGCTATCTACTTCTCAACGCTTCATCGTAGAATCATCGTTCAACGTTCTAAAACGTGCGTCATCGTTAGACGATGCAGGCTATTTCTTTTCACGTTTTCAGCTTTTAAACTTTTAACGTTATTCAACGTTTTTCGTCGTTTTTTTTATAATGGTCGTCTATGGGAATCATCGTTCAACTTTGTCAACTTCCCTCTTTTCATCTCAGCGTCTATCATCGTCATACTTTGGCGTAGAAACACAATTTTAACGTCAAAAGCATCTATCATCTTTCATCGTTCTCCGTGTAAATCAGCGTCCTCGTATTTTTTATAGTTTTCAACTTGTGAGCGTTTAAATATCGAGTGGTTTTTGTTAAATTTTCAGCTTTTCCATTAGTGTGTATTGGGTCATTTAGAGTGCGTGATGTCACAGCTACAGTGAGAAGGTGCGCTTTTTTAAGACAGAACTTCTGTCTCTAACTCGTCACTACAGCCACAATTTTTACTCTATCAACGTAATTACTTCACTAAATCGTAGTCATACTTGTCTTCTTTCTAATGATGTGTCTGGATATACCCTCAGACCTATACTTTAGTCGCTATGGACCTCAAAGTGCAGAGAGATCCCGAAATTCTCCCATTGACTCTAATGATAATTTTTGGCAGACGTCTGAGGAGAAAAAACAGAGGAGACATATTTTGAAATTGCCACTGTGGCTACAAGCTTTTGTCCTTAAACATAAAATTCACACCATTTGCTCATTGAAGCCTTGGGACTCGTAAAATGAAATAATCTTTGTGATAACTATCATGGTTTAGCTGGAACAAGCCTGTTTATACAGGGTGAAACTCTGCTTTTACAGAGCAGAGTGAGCCTGATTTTCCCGCCTTTCGTCTCCATGGCGATGCGCAGCTGCAGATTTCACTGACAGGTCAAACTGCTGATGCTCAGTGTAGACAGCAGTTCCATGCTTATTACTGATTACTCAACTACACTATTGGATGTGTAGTAATTAAGCACACGCTTCCTAAATCCTTTCAAAATAAAAGCACCAAGCCAAATATTAGCTTTAATAGCATTATTTCAACTTTTAGATGGGTAATTATGACTATTTAAAGATAGATTAACAGTTTAGTAATTACCCACACGTGCTTCCTCTACATCCTTTCAAAATAAAAGCACCAATGCCAATTATTAGCTTTAACTGCACTGTTTTGCCTTTGAATGGGTAATTAAAGACTAATTGACCAGTTACGCTATTACCCCCACACATTTCCTCTAAATCCTTTCAAAATAAAAGCACCAATTACAATTTATTACCTTTAATGGCAAGATTGATTAAAAAAATTGTGGTTCTGAATACTTACCAATCGTTAATGGGACTACTTTAGAGTTCAGTAAATAGCCACTCAAACTTATTAGGGTGCTTTTATTCTGAAAGGGCTAAATCTAAATCTTTTGCTTTAATAGGGCTATTCTTGCTATTGAATGATAAATTATGACTATGACTATTTTATAGTTTAGTAATCGCCCACCCACAACCTCTAAATCCTTTCAAAATAAAAGCACCAATGTAATTTATTACCTTAATGGCAAGATTTTTGTTTCTGACTGGTAAATTTCTACTAGTTATTAAAATATTACACAGTTAGGTAATTATTTACAAATACTTTCTTCAAATCAAAAAGATAGTCAGCTTATTTATGATTGTCAACAATGCCCCTTGGTCACTTTTTAATCTTTGACATCTTTTCCGTGGTCAACTTTGAATCATTGTCATCTCTTTAATGTCATAGTATGACCTTGGTCATATTTTTAATCATCATTTTTTTTAATCGCCATCTTTTGTCATCGTTTTAATCTTTGTCAACGTTTTCTCGTTTTCATCGTTTTCATCGTTTTGCCGTAGTCAACTTTTTGACGTCAGCAGCTTAATCAGCGTTTGTCATCGTTGCGGCAGCAGATCAGCTCTCCCACGTAATTTCTCGAGAAATTACTTTTTCTAGTTATTATTATTATTATTCTTATTATTTCGCCCCGTTTTTCGGTCGCTATCTACTTCTCAACGCTTCATCGCAGAATCATCGTTCAACGTTCTAAACGTGCGTCATCGTTAGACGATGCAGGCTATTACTTTTCACGTTTTCAGCTTTTCAACTTTTACCGTTATTCAACGTTTTCCGTCGTTTTTTTATAATGGTCGTCTATGGGAATCATCGTTCAACTTTCTGTCAACTTGCCTCTTTTCATCAGCGTCTATCATCGTCATACTTAGACGTAGAAACGTCATTTCAACGTCAAAAGCGTCTATCATCTTTCAACGTTCTCCGTCTAAATCAGCGTCCTCGTATCTTTTATAGTTTTCGACTTGTGAGCGTTTAAATATGGTGTGGTTTTTGTTAAATTTTCAGCTTTTCCATTAGTGTGTATTGGGTCAGTTAGAGTGCGTGATGTCACAGCTACAGTGAGAAAGTGCGCTTTTTTAAGACAGAACTTCTGTCTCTAACTTGTCACTACAGCCACAATTTTTACTCTATCAACTTAATTACTTCACTAAATCGTAGTCATACTTGTCTTCTTTCTAATGATGTGTCTGGATATACCCTCAGACCTATACTTTAGTCGCTATCAACCTCAAAGCGCAGAGAGATCCCGAAATTCTCCCATTGACTCTAATGATAATTTTCGGCAGACGTCTGGGGAGAAAAACAGAGGAGACATATTTTGAAATTGCCACTGTGGCTACAAGCTTTTATCCTCAAACATAAAATTCACACCATTTGCTCATTGAAGCCTTGGGACTCGTAAAATAAAATAATTTTTTGATAACTATCATGGTTTAGCTGGAACAAGCTTGTTTATACAGGGTGAAACTCTGCTTTTACAGAGCAGTGAGCCTGATTTTCCCGCCTTTCGTCTCCATGGCGACGGCGCAGCTGCAGATTTGACTGACAGGTCAAACTGCTGATGCTCAGTGTAGACAGCAGTTCCATGCTTATTACTGATTACTCAACTACACTATTGGATTGTGTAGTAATTAAGCACACACACTTCCTCTAAATCCTTTCAAAATAAAAGCACCAAGCCAAATAATTAGCTTTATTAGCAATATTTCAACTTTTAGATGGGTAATTATGACTATTTAAAGATAGATTAACAGTTTAGTAATTACCCACACGTGCTTCCTCTACATCCTTTCAAAATAAAAGCACCAATGCCAATTATTAGCTTTAACTGCACTGTTTTTGCCTTTGAATGGGTAATTAAAGACTAATTGACAGTTACGCTATTACCCCCACCATTTCCTCTAAATCCTTCAAAATAAAAGCACCAATTACAGTTTATTACCTTTAATGGCAAGATTGATTAAAAAAAATTGTGGTTCTGAATACTTACCAATCGTTAATGGGACTACTTTAGAGTTCAGTAAATAGCCACTCAAACTTATTAGGGTGCTTTTATTCTGTAAGGGATAAATCTAAATCTTTTGCTTTAATAGGGCTATTGTTGCTATTGAATGATAAATTATGACTATCTAATGACTATTTTTATAGTTTAGTAATCGCCCCACACACCTCTAAATCCTTTCAAAATAAAAGCACCAATGTAATTTATTACCTAAATGGCAAGATTTTTGTTTCTGACTGGTAAATTTCTACTAGTTATTAAATATTACAAAGTTAGGTAATTATTTACAAATACTTTCTTCAAATCAAAAAGATAGTCAGCTTATTTATGATTGTCAATGCACATTGGTCAACCTTTTAATCTTTGACATCTTTTAACCGTGGTCAACTTTTGAATCATTGTCATCTCTTTAATATTGTCATAGTATGACCTTGGTCATCTTTTTAATCATCATCTTTTTAATCTCCATCTTTTGTCATCGTTTTAATCTTTGTCAACGTTTTCTCGTTTTCATCGTTTTCATCGTTTTGCCGTAGTCAACTTTTTGACGTCAGCAGCTTAATCAGCGTTTGTCATCGTTGCGGCAGCAGATCAGCTCTCCCACGTATTTCTCGAGAAATTACTTTTTCTAGTTATTATTATTATTGTTCTTATTATTTCGCCCCGTTTTTCGGTCGCTATCTACTTCTCAACGCTTCATCGCAGAATCATCGTTCAACGTTCTAAACGTGCGTCATCGTTAGACGATGCAGGCTATTACTTTTCACGTTTTCAGCTTTTCAACTTTTAACGTTTTCATCGTTTTCCGTCGTTTTTTTATAATGGTCGTCTATGGGAATCATCGTTCAACTTTTTGTCAACTTGCCTCTTTTCATCAGCGTCTATCATCGTCATACTTTGGCGTAGAAACGTCATTTTAAACGTCAAAAGCGTCTATCATCTTTCAGCGTTCTTCTCCGTGTAAAATCACGTCCTCGTATCTTTTATAGTTTTTGACTTGTGAGCGTTTAATATGGTGTGGTTTTTGTTAAATTTTCAGCTTTTCCATTAGTGTGGTGTTGGGTCAGTTAGAGTGCGTGATGTACACAGCTACAGTGAGAAGGTGCGCCTTTTTAAGACAGAACTTCTGTCTCTACTCGTCACTACAGCCACAATTTTTACTCTATCAAACATACTTACTTCACTAAATCGAGTCATACTTGTCTTCTTTCTAATGATGTGTCTGGAAATACCCTCAGACCTATACTTTAGTCGCTATCACCTCAAAGCGCAGAGAGATCCCGAAATTCTCCCATAGACACTAATGATAATTTTCGGCAGACGTCTGGGAGAAAAACAGAGGAGACATATTTTGAAATTGCCACTGTGGCTACAAAGCTTTTATCCTCAAACATAAAATTCACAACCATTTGCTCATTGAAGCCTTGGGACTCGTAAAATGAAATAATTTTTTGTGATAACTATCATGGTTTAGCTGGAACAAGCCTGTTTATACAGGGTGAAACTCTGCTTTTACAGAGCAGAGTGAGCCTGATTTTCCCGCCTTTCGTCTCCATGGCGACGGCGCAGCTGCAGATTTCACTGACCAGGTCAAACTGCTGATGCTCAGTGTAGACAGCAGTTCCATGCTTATTACTGATTACCTCAACTACACTATTGGATTGTGTAGTAATTAAGCACACACTTCCTCTAAATCCTTTCAAAAATAAAAGCACCAAGCCAAATAATTAGCTTAATAGCAATATTTCCAACTTTTAGATGGGTAATTATGGCTATTTAAAGATAGATTAACAGTTTAGTAATTACCCACACGTGCTTCCTCTACAATCCTTTCAAAATAAAAGCACCAATGGCCAATTATTAGCTTTAACCTGCACTGTTTTTGCCTTTGAATGGGTAATTAAGAGACTAATTGACAGTTACGCTATTACCCCCACACATTTCCTCTAAATCCTTTCAAAATAAAAGGCACCAATTACAATTTATTACCTTTAATGGCAAGATTAATTAAAAAAAATTGTGGTTCTGAATACTTACCAATCGTTAATGGGACTACTTTAGAGTTCAGTAAATAGCCACTCAAACTTATTAGGGTGCTTTTATTCTGAAAGGGCTAAATCTAAATCTTTGCTTTAATAGGGCTATTCTTGCTATTGAATGATAATTATGACTATCTAATGACTATTTTATAGTTTAGTAATCGCCCACACACAACCTCTAATCCTTTCAAAATAAAAGCACCAATGTAATTTATTACCTTAAATGGCAAGATTTTGTTTCTTATCTGACTGGTAATTTCTACTAGTTATTAAAATATTACACAGTTAGGTAATTATTTACAAATACTTTCTTCAAATCAAAAAGATAGTCAGCTTATTTATGATTGTCAACAATGCACATTGGGTCAAACCTTTTAATCTTTGACATCTTTTAAACCTTGGTCACTTTGAATCATTGTCATCTCTTTAATATGTCATAGTATGACCTTGGTCATCTTTTTAATCATCATCTTTTTAATCGCCATCTTTTGTCATCGTTTTAATCTTTGTCAACGTTTTCTCGTTTTCTCATCGTTTTCATCGTTTTGGCCGTAGTCAAACTTTTTGACGTCAGCAGCTTAATCAGCGTTTGTCATCGTTGCGGCAGCAGATCAGCTCTCCCACGTAATTTCTCGAGAAATTACTTTTTCTAGTTATTATTATTATTCTTATTATTTCGCCCCGTTTTTCGGTCGCTATCTACTTCTCAACGCTTCATCGCAGAATCATCGTTCAACGTTCTAAACGTGCGTCATCGTTAGAGACGATGCAGGCTATTACTTTTCACGTTTTCCAGCTTTTCAACTTTTACGTTATTCAACGTTTTCCAGTCGTTTTTTATAATGGTCGTCTATGGGAATCATCGTTCAACTTTCTGTCAACTTCCCTCTTTTCATCAGCGTCTATCATCGTCATACTTTGGCGTAGAAACGTCATTTCAACGTCAAAAGCGTCTATCATCTTTCAACTTTATCAGTGTAAATCAGCGTCTTCGTATCTTCTATACTTTTCGACTTGTGAGCGTTTAAATATCGTGTGGCTTTTGTTAAATTTTCAGCTTTTCCATTAGTGTGTATTGGCTCTGCTAGAGTGCGTGATGTCACAGCTACAGTGAGAAGGTGCGCTTTTTTAAGACAGAACTTCTGTCTTTAACTTGTCACTACAGCCACAATTTTTACTATATCAACGTAATTACTTCACTAAATCGTAGTCATAATTGTCTTCTTTCTAATGATGTGTCTGGATATACCATCAGACCTATACTTTAGTTGCTATCAACCTCAAAGCGCAGAGACATCCTGAAATTCTCCCATAGACTCTAATGATAATTTTTGGCAGACGTCTGGAGAAAAAAAAGGAGGAGACATATTTTGAAATTGCGACTGTGGCTACAAACGTTTGTCCTCAAACATAAAATTCACACAATTTGCTCATTGAAGCCTTGGGACTCGAAAAATGAAATAATTTTTGTGATAACTATTATGGTTTAGCTGGAACAAGCCTGTTTTTACAGGGTGAAACTCTGCTTTTACAGAGCAGAGTGAGCCTGATTTTCCCGCCTTTCGTCTCCATGGCGACGGCGCAGCTGCAGATTTGACTGACAGGTCAAACTCCTGATGCTCAGTGTAGACAGCAGTTCCATGCTTATTACTGATTACTCAACTACACTATTGGATTGTGTAGTAATTAAGCATACACTTCCTCTAAATCCTTTCAAAATAAAAGCACCAAGCCAAATAATTAGCTTTAATAGCAATATTTCTGCTTTTAGATGGGTAATTATGACTGTTTAAATATAGACTAACAGTTTAGTAATTACCCACACCTCTACATCCTTTCAAAATAAAAGCACCAATGCCAATTATTAGCTTTAACTGCACTGTTTTTGCCTTTGAATGGGTAATTATGATTATTTAAAGACTAATTGACAGTTACGCTATTACCCCCACACATTTCCTCTAAATCCTTTCAAATAAAAGCACCAATTACAATTTATTACCTTTAATGGCAAGATTGATTAGAAAGTTTGTAGTTCTGAATACTAATTAATCGTTAATGAGACTACTTTAGAGTTCAGTAAATAGCCACTCAAACTTATTAGGGTGCTTTTATTCTGAAAGGGCTAAATCTAATCTTTTGCTTTAATAGGGCTATTCTTGCTATTGCATGATAAATTATGACTATCTAATGACTATTTTATAGTTTAGTAATTGCCCACACACAACCTCTAAATCCTTTCAAAATAAAAGCACCAATGTAATTAATTACCTTAAATGGCAAGATTTTCGTTTCTGACTGGTAAATTTCTACTAGTTATTAAACTATTACACAGGTATGTAAGTATTTACAAATACTTTCTTCAAATCAAAAAGATGGTCAGCTTATTTATGATTGTCAACCATGCACTCTGGTCAACATCTTTTTACCTTGGTCAACTTTTGAATCTTTGTCATCTCTTTAATATTGTCATAGTATGACCTTGGTTATCTTTTTAATCATCATCTTTTTAATCGCCATCTTTTGTCATCGTTTTTATCTTTGTCATCGTTTTCTCGTTTTCATCGTTTTGCCGTAGTCAACTTTTGGACGTAGTCAACTTTTGACGTCAGCAGCTTATAATCAGCGTTTGTCATCGTTGCGGCAGCAGATCAGCTCTCCCACGTAATTTCTCGAGAAATTACTTTTTCTAGTTTGAAGAAGTCATTTTATTCAAAGCCAAGTTTTAGAATAGAGGCCAATAGGGCTGCAACTAACGATTATTTTGATAATTAATTAATCTGTCAATTATTTTTTCAATTGAACGATTAATCGGATAAAAAATATTATTTGATGTTTTGCTTATTAAATCCCATATCATTTTTTTAAAACTAAGTTTTGATTTTGACTTTTTAAATCTTTAACAAAACACAAAATCCAGCTTTGAATAATAAAAAAACTTCGACGTCCAAAATATAATTAAACGCAATACTGTTACCGTAACTATTGCACGAATCGCGCACCTCGAATATAGCAATGATTCATTTGACCACGGAAAAGGGAACAGCGGCTCATTTGAGTGATACGTTTTTTACAGTGTTAAAAAACGTATAAAAGAAAACAATAAATACTCACTATTATTGTAGCGGTATAGCCTGATGGAAATTAGATGATAAGTTTATTATTGTAATACAAAAGGTAAAAAAGAAAAACCATTTCAGTGTGGTAGTATTACAAAAGGTCATGTCTTTTTGAAAAATTATGTATGTAATTTTTGAGCTCATGCATTGCATTGGTTTTGTTCTCTGAAAACAGTGAAGTTAATACATTTCCATTTCTGAACTAGTAAAACATACATCTATGTCTTGAATTAAAAAAAATGATAATTTACAATTTTCCCTTTAGTCAATAGATAATAAAATAGTCATTTATAATTGTTTCCTCCTCCTTGTCGTCTTCTTCAACTGGCACCTGCTTGTGTGGGGCTGAGTGTACAGAATGTATCACAAACCTTCATTGTCCTCTGATAATTGTGTAATGATACATTTCTAATGGATGTTTAGAGCAGGTGCCCTTTACGACAACTGTCTCAATGGTTTAGTATAAATGCAGATGAAGACATGTAGAAACATTGGTAGAATTAGTTTTATCTGACAACACCTCATTGAAGGTGGAACTGATCAACAGGGAGGTGAGTTTCAACAATTCCACTGCATGCTAGCTTCAAAACTGTAATCCTGTTGGTGTTTACGAAACAATGCAAGGTGCTATTTGTTGTCTTTGTTTCAACAGGAAACAATGCGCCATTGTTTCTTATTGTGTAACATGAAAATTATAATCTTATAATCTCCCACTTGAACTCTTTGTCTGAGCTTTTAACACAGCACAAAACAAACTAAGCTTATCCAGTGAAGCTCCCTCTTGTGAGTCTGCATCTATGTTTGGATGCAAATACAAACTCCCACAGCTTTTGTGAATCATCTAATTACACTGACAACCACAAACGTGTCCGCTGATTTTGTCAATTTGAAGTTATGACATAGAGTGTTGCAAAAATAACATTGCAAAAGCAGCCTATTTATTCTACCAGGCCTATTTATCGCTTCATCATCAGTGATGTTATACACAACTTCATATTTTCTGCTTGTAAACCCTATAGAATAAATTAGTAACCATCTGCAGCTCAGATGTAAAACCTCCATTTGAGCTCTGAAATTATTTGTGTACATTTTTTTGTTGTAACTGAATGGGATTATTAGTGAGATTATTTTATGGGTAATAAACTTCATATGTTTTGAAAATGTTTATATTGCATGTCATTCCTCGACTACTCATTCCCCTGTAATTCTCATTGCATTGTAATGGTGACAGCGGTTGCATCTCATTTGTTTGGTGTCTGCTTGCTAGGAACAGTTCAGCCCCTTTTTCATTACCTCTCCTCCATCTACTGGAGTCAGAGTTTCAGAACAATCAGACCATAGATGGGATGCATGTATTGTAGGAGCTAATAAAGATCAGCCCAGTGGGATTTCAGCAAATGTACAATACAAGCCATAAAATGAAAAATATGGTTGTAGGTCATCCACATTGGTGGACTTCTCAATAGAACTAATGGCCCCACAGTTTTAACCTCCCACTGTGACATTGTCTGGATTGTATTGTATGGATTAGCAGTGGATTTCAGTGTGAAGGGCATCAGTGTTAATCAAACATCAAAAGTAAGACTTTAGAATCATTGTAGGTGTTGAGAACAAGCCCAGTAAATTAAGGTCACAGTGGTTAATGACACTTTAAAGTATAATTGGATTTAAACAGGAGAAGGTCTGAACACATGGTAAACTTCAGGAGGTGTTGTAAATTATTGTAAGGCCAGATCATCAGTGAAACGGTCACACATGTAAAGACTCAAATAAACATCAGAGGCAAAGTGTTTTTAATGCTTTTATTCACTGACTAAAAGAAGAGAAGCATTCATTCAACATTTCTTCAAATCAACATTTGGTAGGTTGACCCTGTATGTGTACACCACCTGTCAGTTAACATGGTTATAAATGGAGGTTTCTAATGCTCCCCCCCATTTCGCCACAACAGAACCATGGATCAACACTGTTCTTTCAGCTTGTGAGGACTATTTTCCAGCAGACTCATCCAATAAACAACTGAGGAGATCTCATGCCAGAATTTTATGATTGGAGTCTTAAATTCATCAGTTCAAGGGTGCACAGGTAAAGTGGGGCAGAAGGCTTAGGACTAGAAATCAGCAAGACCGCTCATAAATCTTCCTGTTTGTTTGTGGAGCCACAGCCATTAGATTTGAAACATACAGTCCCAATTCAGGCCAGTTAAAAGCATTGTACAAGTCAGATTTAAAAATTGCAGAACGGTACAGAAACCACATGTGGTCTGTGTGTGTGTGTTCTGGCTGGAGTCTGGTTCCCTGCATCCAAACACAAGATAAAACCCACTGCTGTGTGCTCACTTTACCCAACACAACCAAACGGGAACATAATGATCGGAATATTCAACATCAAGTATGGCAAAACTATTTCTGAAAAACAAAAACAACCACACACACAATAACACAGCGTCGGATTTACAAAGTCTGTGATTTTATAATATACTTCATGTTCATAAATTGAACCCGGACGTGTTGCATAAGAGAATACCACGCTAATGCATCGCTGATACCTATACAAATATGCACTGTGTGACTTTATATATCTATTTATATAGTTTTTATTTCTTCCTCTATGGTTTTCTAAAGATGCAGCCAGGTGCCGTCAGCACTGCTTGTGCCCCTTTGTGGCCACTAGTAAGACTGCTGTTATTGCAAACTGTCCTGATTTTAAACAAATGCACAACATTCGTACCACGATAAAACTGGGGCCGTCTCGCCAGTCTCACAGAGACCCAAGTGTGAGCCCGTCGTCACCGCTGCTGTCGCTGGGCTGGCTGGCCAGAATCAAAAGATCTTAAAAGTAAAACAATAAGATTTCACAACTCATTATAAGGCCAAGTATTTTCATTTGCAAGTTCTTAGTTCACGTCGTTCTTTCTACTGCAAGACAGTGAGAAAAAAAAAAAAGAAAAAAAAAAAACTAAAATAAAATTACATATAAAAACAGAAAGAAAAGAAGAGCGTGGATTATATGCATTCCTCTTGCATAGTTGTGAGACTGGCCTGGGCAGCAGGCCTGCCTGCCTGGCTAATAAGGACATTTGGCTCTGCAGACTTGACAAGGACATTGTTTCATCAGCTGATGGAAATGAAGATAGGTTTTGACACAGAGCATGGACTTTCTACACCCATCTCTAAGGCTGTGCACCACAGCTACGCTGAGTCTGACCAGGTAACACTTTCGGTGCCATTTTGTTGTTTCGTCTCTGAAAAAGTTTGTTTTTGTGCCAGCTATGGCTGAAACTGAAGTCTGAAGAATCAAACATCCTCTCAGTGTGGCTATTACAGAACCTCCCCTTCCCCAGGATTGAAACCAGCATCAAACACATCAATCTGTTACATGGGACTGATTTTATATCAGTGCAACGCACATCCAGTGTTTTCACCTCAAAGTAACAGACACATTAATTGATGGTAACTGGAGTCTTCACATTCCTGGCTAAGCTCACCGTCTGGCATGGGAGTAGTCTATAGTCTTAGCAAAATAAAACAGGAAGTGCGTGTTTTCACACACTATGAAGAAACCCTGTCTGTCTCATCCAGATGAAGGTGTTTTAGTACTGGAATGTCTGAACTCATCTTTTGCAGCGATCGTCTACTTTCCAACACATTGCAAACGTCCTGAGAATCAACATTAGAAAGCAACAAGCTGGCATCCAGCTGGAGCAGTGACTCACATGGAAATGAAATGTTTGATGTGGCTCCAAGCCAGTGTTTTGACTGACACAGATCTCACGTTGTCTGATGCTTTGGTAGTAATAGAACATACAACGGTCACACCTCTGTGCATGTCAGTCGCTCTAATATTGCCTGTTACGTGTCAGACTCAACTCTTTGTCAATAGGTCTGAACAGACACTCCTATCCAGATCCCTGTGTGTATACAGTCCCATGATCATGACAGTCCAAGGCTGTGTTCAGACGCATGCACAAACCTTCTTGCCCTTCGGAATGCAGTGAGGTGCTGCAGTAGCCAATCATTTGCATGGATTTCAAGTCATTGTGTGTAGGCAGGCAGGCAGGCAGGCAGGCAGGCAAACATCAGTCTGAACACATCCTTTATAAGCTGTCAAAGCCAGCGGTCTTAGATGGACTATTAGAGGTCAGCTCTAAGGGTTCAACATTACCCACAAGGCCACAGGGCCCTTACTATCTATTAGTATTTCTCTATGCATATAAAAAGGAGCACTGGAAAAAACAAAAAGAAATGAAACTAAGGAGAAAGGGTTGCAGCAAAATAGTGACTGCTGGATAACGGACATCCCACGTTCCTTCCCGAGCATCATTAAAAGCTCTGATGGCTGAGTGCCAATACATCCTCTGTATAAATAGTACAGTTTATGAATGTGCTGTATCCACAAGCCCCAAAACGTCCCAACATGCAGACTAAGCTTCTCTAACTGTGCTGTGTTGTTCTATAGCTGGCAGCTTGTTTGGATCAATGAAACCAAATTATTTAATAGCAAGTGCCTGCATTTAGCACAGTTGGAGTGGAGCACTTTCACTTGTGACCTGTTGTGTACCAGACACAAAACATTGGCCTTTAAATGGCCTGAAGGTGTCGAAGCCTTCTCAGAGCAGCCCGTGTTCAACAACCACCTCCAAACATCATTACACCTCCACTCTGCTCAGACCGGCTGCTTTTCTGGTGCGATGCGTGTACACTCGTTTTCTGCATCCAGTCCCTTAAAAGTAAAAAAAATATAATACAAATAACATTTGTGTGTCCAGAGAAAGACTAATGCAGACACTTCGGCCACAAAGTAAGACCTTTTGCTAGCCACGTGCCTCGAGTGACTTCGCCCCATGTGGAATGTCCTACTTGTAACAGATCTCTAGCAGCAAATCACTTCACCGCGCCAAAGGCCCGGGCCCGAAGCCGTCCCATCGGATCTGAGCTCAGCCACAGGTTCACAGGCCACACAACATATCACACAGGCACACTGACCTCTGTCCTGCAGCTACAATCTGCCACAACTTAGCTGTTGGAAGCATCTGATAGAGTGACTCAACCAAACCTCTCGTTCTCCTCTCTGTTAGTCTTACATTTTTACATTCACTCCTCACAGTGAAACAACGAGGGACATCATCGTCACACGTCCTGGGTGAAATCCTACGTCTTCGACCACTAAACAGCGTTGACTGAGCTTTTATAAGTTTCCGTTTTGTTCACATTTCACTGGGCCCAGCATAGTGTAGTGTGTAGTTTAACACGACCAGAGCCTGGACACACAAAAACACACTGCTAGTAGTCAGTAGAAGAGACCAGGAGCACAGAAATAAAGTAAGATCAGACATAGCGCACTAGGAGGATGTGCAGAGTAAAGAATACGGTCTCCTGCCATGTGCGTCCGCGGGCACTTCAGATAGACTTGTGTCTGGCTTGAGTTTGTTCCACTGTGGTCTTTGGCAGCATAAAACACACCGAGAGAGGAGAACAGATCCAGTGACTCCTAATATTCACACGTGTGAGCTGGAAGCCTGAGCTATTGTTATTGTCCCTCCTCCTCCACTTGAAAACCGATTGTACCCTGAGAACGAGCCATTTCTGTCCCTGTTTCCTGCTGCAGTAGAAGTGACACGACATGAGCACAGCCCTCCTTAAATACACAACACCAACCTCACACACACGCACACACGCTAGTAAGAGTACGACGGCTGTACAGGTAGCAACACAAACACATTCACCAACTGATTCACACAGTTCTACTAGATACACTTCACATAAAATGTGACGCAGGAAATACAGGCACCATTCAGGAGAAATAAAACGTGCTGACGCTCAGCTACTGTAGCTCATAACCTAACTACCACAGTTCATCACACAACACCAAGCTAAGGGGAGGAGGCTGAGAAGAAGTGAAAACCGTCGGCGCTTTCAGGCACAAGATTGTTCAGCATCCATTGACCGACACGGGAATCGAGTTCAAAGCCTTGTGCCAGGCTGTGACTGTGCTCGTCCCCCGGCACGTCAACCCTGTGAGTTAAAGCAGTGGAGTACCTGCACTGCTCGCAGAACCTCGCCTCGCCTTTTCTCTTCCTGCCATCTTCACTCAAATTAGGTGCGTTTTGGTGAAGACAGTTAGCAGAAGCACTAGGAAGGAAGGCATCGAGCTATTGTGCCTTTCAGCTGTTATGTGCGTCTGTTCTACCCTTCTTCCTCTCAGGTTTGTGGTTCCTGTGAAACCTACAATAAAAAGGTACTTTTTACACTATTATAACTGCAATTTCCATTCTTGAGTGACATCTATTCGTTTCCAGGTGGCCACACCTTTGCAAAAGCCTCAACCATTATTCTGGGCAGAAACACTGCTGGAAGAGCTGAACTTAAGCTCCCAAAAATTGAACAGCTGACCTCAGGTGTCGAGGAAATTAAAATCAACACACTTGAAAAGACAGGAAACTGAGGAGGAAGCAGACAGGGCGGGGGTGAAAAGGTCTGTAAAAATCAGTTTGTTAAAATCTGCTTGTAAAAATCTATATACTCTGTGAAGATGATGAAGTACTTTGCTCTACTATCAAACTGCTGCAATTTTTCTTTCATTACACAATAAACACAAACAAAGTGGAGCTCTAAAAAGAAAAAGGTGTGAAGAAAAATCACAGGAAATGGAAGATAAGATAAAACCAACATGTTTGGGTCTGATAATGTTATGTTGGTATCGCTTTCCCCTCAGTGTGAAGGTACAGCTCTATATACACAGTCACAGACAGCCTTAAATCAAACTCTTGATACCAAAGTGCATGTATCCTGAGATATGGACCAAGATCAAAGAGATTTTCATGGCTAAACCATCAAGGTCCCTTAACACATAAGCAAATATTTGGTAAAAGGACCAGTTCATTCTGAACCAAGCAAAGTGCTGGCACGCTATAACACTTGCTCCATATCAGTCCACGGGGGAAGAATACTCAGTCAACCATGTAAACTATAGACCTTGACATGGACCTTCACAGCTGGCAAAGCCATTTACCTCATCCAGCCTAGATGAAACCATTCACTGATAAAAAGGTGACCTACAGTTAAAATCCAACCTCCGCTGAGGGAATTCCTCAAAAAAGGACGAAAGTGAGCAGCAGACAGAGCATCAGATGGGACCATACTGGGGTCTAGTTATCAACTGGTGATGCTCTTCATTAATCCTGTCTGGAGCACAGTATAGTTTGCACACAATGTTTGGCCCGAAAGCTGAAATTCTTCCACAGGCTGAACAACAACCATGTTCATCTTAAAAGTTAGAATCAAAGCGTAAAGGAGGCCACGCTTCCCTTACCCTCCTATAATCAAGACAAGGTCGGCTGTGCTGGACAGAATCACTTCAGCCCACAAATTGACTACATTCAGTTCAGACATTAACTGGGTCCAGCCGGTTGTCAAACCACAACATAGATTTTACAGCTTGGTAGCCACCGTCACCCACAGCGGTCTTTATAGATAGAAATCATGCAATATGCAGAGTCATTTTGCCATTCTGTAATCTTCATCAACCTTAATCTTTGAAAACCAATGTATGATTAGGTTAGCTCACCCTCCAGCCATGGTGGAGTGAGGCTTATCAGATGGCAAAAAAAAAACAAAACATCAGTAAGATCACCCAGAAAACAAGAGACTGTGTACAAGGCAACTGTGACTCCGGAGGAAAAAAGGAAATAAAATCCTCACATTAAATGATTGTTTTACACATCCAACACAACATCAACCACCACTGTTCTGTAATAGTGATGTTAAAAGCCTACCTGAGACCGACAGAAGAACTATTTGCCACATTATAACCCGACCTTGATGTGCTGTAGACGCTACCCCCCGCGGCCATCAGTGGGACCCACGACGTCAGCCCCAACTGGCGACATTTATGTTCCTGTGGCAAATGAGTCTACAGAGTAGGCCTTCAATAAAAAAAAACACAACTGGCCAACACATTTCCAGAATGTTAGTCAATTTACATTCAGTGCATTCTTTTCTGTTCCCCGTTTCAAATCATGAAATATTCTCCAACACCACCGAGGAGGGTTCTACTTACAGTACTGCTGGTATGACTTCAAACCTAGGTTGAGTATTTGTCACCTTCGGAAGCAGTGTGTACAGAATACTGGTGTTTTAACTTGGCCTCACAGAGAACACAAAGTAGGGCGCGGAAAACACAAAAATATGGCATTAATGGAATGAAAACCTATCGATCTACTGAAAATGATACAACCCCTCACATCAACGGATGCAATGATGACCTGACATTTTACCACGAAAATGCTTTGAAACCAGTTACACCAGTCAGGGGATTCTGGCGGCTAGGAGAGCGAAGGCAGCTATATTCATCTCGAATATAGAAAGATTCACAAGCAGCTCACAACAGCACAGTAAGGATGCGTGTCGTGCTGCGACGGCTTGAATGTTACAGTTTGGCTCTGAATGTCAGTCGGAAGACGAGGCTCCCCGTTTAGTCGACTGGTGAGCAGGGTGGGAGGGGTGTTGGCAGCATGTTTGTAACAATAATCTCCGTGATATCATCTGTAGGGATGACGAACCCTTTGGCTTTCACATGCCACTCGTTTAAGAATGATCCGAGTCATGGCACAGACACGGCTGTTGCTGAAAACTGCATTGAAACTGACTTGCACCAGCCACGGTCAGCCATGCTGCAGTGGAGATTCCCACCCTGCTGGCAAGCTCTCAGACTAGTGGACAAGTGCACAAAGTGCTTGTTACAGAGCAACAGAAGAAGCAGCTATGGTTGTCTTCAACAGGAAGTGATAGATCAGTTGCAGAGCAAAGGTTATGTTAGAAGAAAGAAAAATTCTCTTCACAATTGAAAATAATAACTTGTGTTCTAACCCATATTCCCCATAGACCCGTTGCTCAACCTGCCTGCCTGTTCTAGCTGTGAGCAGGATAATAATATACAGCTGTACTGAAATACACAGAAAGCCTATACAGGCAGGGAAAGAACCACCACACAATACAAAATAATACACAGAGCAGAAGAGATGGAAAACACCCCTCAAACAAAATCCAAAAGAAAAGTTTGATTATATAGATGCCCTGGAGGTTAATAAGGTGAAAGAGAGATGCTGAGCTCTGAATAGTTGCTGTGGGCAAGACCAGACCAGACCAGACCAGACCATGCCAGGCATGAGGGTTATAAAGCAGCTGGAGTAGCAGGAGTGCTCATTGTAACAGACGACTTAAAAGCTACCATGATTTGACTGATTGCAGAAATCACAAAATCAATCATTTTCCCAGTTTGATTAGAGATTTGGAGAAAATTTGACTATGTATTTAGAAAAGGAAGGTGAATGGATTCCTTCAAGCAAAGCACAAAAATAGGAAAACTGATGTAAAGGTTGGATTTGATTGCATTCTAAAACCCCCATGAAAGGAAGACAAAGTAAAAATAAAATAAAAACCAGCTTGCATCAGTTGACATGAATTTAATGTTATATATAAATAGGCTACTCTTTCACTCAATTCTGATTTTGGCCAGGTTTGGAGGTTGGCGTCACCTTGGACCTGGTGGGTCTGACCTGGTCTGGACACAGCTGTGTTGTGTTTGCATTCCCTGCCTACATGCCCATGCTGAAGACGTGAAGCTCGCGGTGGAAGTGCTGAGTTGGTTCAGGCAGAACCAGGCTGGAATCCAGACAAGGGTGCCAGACTCGGCCCAGGCTCAGAGAAACCTCCATGACAAGGTTATGGACTGGGTCGCCTTCCATGCATATTGACTGGTCTGGGTCGAAGTCGATGCTCTCCTCCGAAACGGTCAGGACTTTGAGACTGGAACCTCGCAGTCGAGAAATGGCCACCAGGTTGTGGGACCACACAGTGTAACCTAGAGGGAGAGGAGAATGAGGGAGGTTGACCGATACCAAGGAGAAACAATATGCTGTTAACTGCTACAGTCAATACATTGTTGGGTAAAAATATGAAACAATTACAAATGCAAAAATATGAAATATCTGAACAATCATTCAGACGTTAGCTGAAAACCTATAAACCTTTTTAATTACAGAAATATCAAATTTTCCTCTATGTGGGGCAGATAAAAGTAAATATAACAATAACTGAGTCTAAACCCAGCACAAACTAAGATTCTCTTAGATCTACAAAACAACAAGCTGAACTCACCATGTATCACAAGTACGGCCAGCTGAGTACATCTCCATGCCAACAGAACCAAGGGGTCTTCATTGCGATTGACACTAAGGTCGGGCAAGTCCTGGTCATCCCTCAGAAGCAGGAAATGAGTCAGTGTTTTGTTGTACTGTTGAGAGATGAGCTCCACTATAGAATCGGTCACCAGTGTGCTGTAACTGTCTAGCTGGAGGCGCTCCAATGGAAGGCTAGGCTTTAGGACCCTGAGGAGCTCTGTGCTGCCCACCTCCAGAGCCATGATGTAAACTCGCAGGTTAGCGCTTCTACGAACCTAGGAGGATCAGGTAAACGGGATTGATGCATCAGTGTATTTCAACATTTACCATCAGACTGAAGAGTCCAGTTCCATTACTCAACCTCCAGATACTGTCACTTAGCATTTCAATATTTCAAGGTTAATGACGCTTCTCAGTCTATTATTAGACATAAAATAAATTAGACCTACAAAACAAACAATCCCATACAGGTGCTGCCTTACCAGTGTCTTCCAGTCGTCCTCTGTAGCCGTCCCTTCTAATGGTTTGAACTCCAGGGCGGCGCCATTCAGAAGCAGAGAGAGGCGATGCAGTGGAGTTCGGTGTGGAGATGCCAGCAGGCCACAAAGCTCAGATGTCAAGTCAGAGAAATCCAAAGCCAGAGAATGAAGGTTAGAGAGACGGTCCAACTCTGATGGTGAGATGAGGGGACCTACGACAAGTCAACAGTGTTGATAGGGGTTTACAACACACTACCAGAAATGTACTCTGTGTGCACCAAGCTTGTGCTGAAATCACACTAGTACATACCCAGCTGGTGGTCCAGTAAACTCAGGTGCTGCAGGGTCTCAGCTGAAGGATTGGATAGACAAGCTAAGGAGCAGGGAGTCACCAGACCCAGCATGAAGCTACAAGACAAATACCTAAGCTGCCTGCTGTTAGACAGAAACTCCATGAACAACTGCTGGATTCTGCAAAAGAATAAATAAAAATAAAATTGCAATTAGGTCAGAGAAAAACTTGCATCTGTCCACTACACAGAATGTCAACGTGTTCAATTTGCTAATTACTTTGCAGGCAAAAGCCAAAATACTGGACTAATGCAAAAACATGGCTGATTTTGATGATGTAACTCTCAGTGTGTAAACACATCTTTCTTTTTCAGAGGATGTGACCCACAGCATCTGCGCCTTATCAAAATAGGCTGAATTATAGAAAAGGGTTATTGATGAAAAACTATGGTGACATTTGTGCACCAAACTCAACAAAGTCAAATAAACATCAGTTTTTTGCAAATAAATTTCACCCCTGAATCAAAGATTTCCCACTACAACTATGACCACAATGATGCCGTTTTTAAACAGCACTACACAACAGACACATGGGAACGTTATTCTGTTGCCTTGAAATCAATGAATTAGTAGCATAGTACCACAGAAATAGATGGTCATGTACGCTTACTCGTTGATCTTTTTGTCTCCCTGGTGAATTTGATGCAGGTTAGAGCTGTCTAATAATCCCTCCTGCTGTAGAATACACGTGTCTCCGTACAGACTCAGCTTTTTCAGGTTTCTAGAGAGCGAAGAGAGAGAATGTTAGGAACACAAGAGGGAAACAAAAAGCACCAAACACTAGATTGATCTCTTCTTTCTGCAAGTTGCATATTTGTTTATTAAAACACACTTTAGCATATAAAACAGGGGTTTACCTATTAGGCACACCGCAGCCATGCTAGGCAACCAACTCTTTACTGGTTCTTTATATTTATAATTGGTTTCTACTGCACTGCTGTCTAGAGACAACCTGTACCATTCAAGCAAACTGAAGTTCATTACTGCAAATACAACTTGTTGATGCTTTTGGGAACATGCAGTCTTGTTTGCATGCGTCGCGTCTGCGAGTAACGTACAGTAGAAATGTGTGCAATAATAACATGAAAACTGTCTAATTCATGTGTACAAAGAAAAAAAACACACATGTGCAGGCTAATAATGATGCACTGCAGTCCAATATCCTGGTTACAGCTCCTTAATCAATCCCACTTGTTGTAGGATTAGCATAGTTTTGTTCAGAAAATGCTCAATTAAAAGGATCTACACGATACAGATATGGGCTGCATGGATCTAGATTAATTTTGCTCCAAGACTACAAAGAGCTGTAGAAGAACGAGTAGAAAATGCCAGAAAAAGTAAGAGTAAAAGTGACATTAAGGGGAAACTTTTCCACACCTGACCACGATTGAAGCTGCTACGTTTTTGAGTATGCTATGCGTCATTGGGTGTATTCTTTACGTGCTGGAGCATGGCAGTGATGGGACATGTAATAAGCTAAAACATACGCAGCAAACGTCTGTGTCAGTGCTGATATCAGCGGGTTACAGCCAACAAAGCCATCTGCAGCCATCGCCAGCGCTGCATTGTATGTGCTCGTATGAGAAAACCAGTGGAACATGCTAAACAGATCTGGCAACAAAGAAAGGACCTGGCACTGAAGCCCACACGCTATCTGACCCACTATCATTCAAATCATATTGTTGTAGGCTCAGTGCTTAAAAAAAACATGTTAAAACGCACAAAAGGCATAATGGATACGTAAAGGCAGCCTTAACTGGCAGCTCCGCCGCAAAGACGTGACCCGATTACGTAACTCGTAATGTCAGGGTTTGTTTATAGCTAACTAAGCTAGCTGGCTAACCGCTAGCTTCCTGCGACACACTAAACAGTGACATATAAACACAAATACGTGGCATCGTGCGAATTACTAAAAGACAATAATTCACTTGTTAACACCTCGCGTTTAATCTGGGGCGAATATGTTACCTGTTATGTCGGATGCTGGTGAACACGCACAAACACCTGGTCCAAATAGGTGGCCATGGCGTCTCTCCATCGCTCCGACAGCTGCGGGTCGCTCTCAGGACCCGGAACCTGGTCCATTCTGGTGTTCGACGAGTCGTTGTTCAGAGGGCTAAGGTAGCTTCCCACCGGTGCCAGTTCCAGCTGCAGCTCCCGCACGAAAGACCCGAACTTCCGCATGAGAAACTCCAGCTTCGGGGTGTCCTCGGAGCTGGAACCGCCGCCGTTACAGCCGCCGCCGATCCGCAGCTTGAGCTCGGTCCACAGTGCGGGGTAGAAGAGACACTCCCTCCATCGCGAACAAACGGCCGAGGCCCGGAGTTTGTCTCGGTCGGAGAGAAAGGAGAAAATGTGCACGATGAGCTCGCTGGGAAGAGCCATGGCCCCGACAACCCCGCACAGAGCCATGGCGAGCTGAGAACGACGCTGTCCGAAAACCAACCAGGTATAAAATAAACGTTACAAACCGTTGTTGAAAACCAGCGCGGCTGCAGCAGCGAGTAACGGCGACGCTCGATTCCTTCGGCGAAAACAAACCGTTTTATCAGCTCTGCCTTCCAATAGTATTGGGCCGTACCACTGTTTCTGACTGGGTGCACGGGAAACAGACCCACCAGCTTGAAGATCGCAAACGGTTTGTCACAGGACACGTTTTATTATTCTTGTTTGTTAAAATACATTTTGTAGTCCAGGTATGTCAGTGCTTCAGTGCTATTTTCATCGGACGTTAAATCATTTGTGACCGCATCGCAGCGTTGTCAAGCGAATGGTTTAGTCCCATAGAGCTGTTATTTTTGCTATACCACCGCTCTCCGCTGGGTGGCGATGTTTCCACGCAGCAACGACTCGCCAACACGTGATCTTTATTTTGAAATTGGGTTGCGCCGCCGTTACCACCCAGACACCCCGCCCCTTCAAACCCCACTCCAAGAGATTACAGACAGTAATGATTAGAAAACCAATGCTGCTTCACAGCATTCACAGTGATAATAATAGTAAAATAGACCCTGCACAGTCTCACTGTTTCTCCTGTTTCTTGTTACATCTGCTCCTGCCCCTGTCTAGTGACAGGAGAGGGGGGTCACAGACTCTTCTCTGTGACAGTAATCAGAGAATCCAACCTGGTCACACTTCACAGGTCTTAACAGTCTCTACCTCCACTTCCTCAATCAGAACATGTCAGGGACCTGCTCTGTACCGTCCAAAAGCTACGATCACGTACTTGGTTGAGCTACAGGTGGTTTGCATTACTTATGGTAATAAAGTAGTGGATTCCTGTGCTCTTCCTCTTTTATCATTTCTAAAACTCTCCATGAGGGCTATTGTGTGACTATATTACCGTGATACAATGTATATCGTAGATGGAACATTTTTCAGCGATTTGAGCAAAAAGCAAAGCATGATATGCTGTAGGGCTTAAAGCAGAGGAACAGCAAGACTACAACTACAGCACACCCTCCCATCTATGATAAATTATTTTTAGAACAGCAAAAATTGGGTTGTGTTGACAGTGATGGTGGGTTTTTCATTCAGTCCTACTTATCATCACAACACAGTAGAATGACTTTGACTAAACCTTTGATGAAGTACTTGTGTTGTTTTCATGACCATTTCACCCACTGACACTTTAATGCTGTCTCTGCTTCCAGGTCCAGTGCAGCAGTGTGGCTCAGGCCTGTAGGAGCGGTGTGACACCTGTCTACCGCAGAACGTGGACGTGACCAAAGTGATGGCGATGTGGCGATGTTGACAACAAGCAGCATAAGGTAGCGGTACTTATGATGTCTTGACGAGGGCTGAATGAAAATCAAGGACCTGAACGCACCCAGGGGAAATGCGACACAACACATAAAGCTAACAGCGAAAGAACAAACAAAAGGAAGTACCCTTTCAAAATAAAATGACAGGACATAAAGCTGCCGACATTACAAAAGTAGAGTTTTGCTGACTTTTTTAATATTAAACAGTGAATGTGCAGCACATATGAAAAAGTGACATCCATGGGTCAGCACTGATCAATACATGATGAACTAGGGCTCTCTGTCTGCATCAGAGAGGGTGGCGTTGTGTAATTTTATAATAAATTTACCATTATGTTTAATGCAAAAGTACATTCACAGGTTACATGACCTGAAGTACATTGTAGGGCTCGCAATTGAATAGTATTTGCCGCAAATCAAGCCCAGCTGGGCCCATTAAAAAAATAGAAGGAGAAAGTAATGTGTGTTATTTAATTAGAAAGAAAAACATAAATCATGAGTTAAGCTTAACACATGTACCATTTTATTCAAATTGCCAGCAACAGACTATAAACGAGGGGCATGGAAACATTTCAAAATAATAAAAAATATATTGAACGTCACCATAAGGTCCTAATATGCAAAATTTGCTTTTAGACAGACACACGCTGACATATTTTGCTGAGCAGTCTCCCACCATTTGCCTGTCAAACGTAGGCCTGGTGATTATCCTGGCCCCTCTGTGATGTGCTGAAGTGTCCTTGGGCAAGACTCTGAACCCCAGCAGCAGCTCTGCCACCAGAGTGTGAACTGTGAAGTGTGCGTGCGAATAGATGAATGAGAAACAGCGTCAAAGTGCTTTAAAAAGCAAGACATCCAAGGGCTAACGATGTAGGCAGAGTACGGGACATTTAAAGAAAACACTTGCCCTTTTTTTGCACACCAATGTTCAGTTCAATAGAAGGAGCAAACTTTTCATCTGTCCAGGCAGAAATACAAAGGAAATACTCTCAGTAGCTTCATGCTGCCCCAAACCTTGGTGTGTCTGCCACTCCATTAGTCTGAGTGTGTCTCAATAGACATTAATGAGGTCATGACTCAGTAACCTAATGCCTTTAGAAACAGTGACTAATAAGAAGTGAGCTATAATCAAGTAAAATGTTCCCATGGTTGAATGTCAATGCATGGGAGGGATGTGCCACAACTAAACCTGGTTATGAAGCTGTGTGTTTTGGTTTCACCTGCAGAGGTGGTGGCCGCCGGCGCGGTTCTCACTTCGAGACCGTAACGATGCCCAACACCTGCAGTAAAGATAAGTGCTCACCCAGCGTGATGGATCCGTGCTGTGAAGGTGAGAACAAAAGGTGGTTGGTTGTAAAAACGGCGCAAACTGAGTGACTGCTGAGGCACCAACCAAAGGGAAACTCCTTATTATTGTTGTCTGTGTGGCTTTACCACTCTGCCTCCTTTGTTACAGCATGCTAATCAGTGACATCCTTACAAAGTCTATCTGGGCGCTGTGATTGCTTGCAGGCGTGTTGTGTCTTCCTCTGAATACTCATCCGCTTCTTGGCTTTCACAGCACAGACGTCTGAAAGTCTGTCTGCTTCTCCCAGCCCTGCACCAACACGGGCACTATTTTTATAATGAAATGCCACAGAAAGCAACCTCCTGACAAGACGGGAAGCAAACCACAATGTCTGATTTCCTGAGTGTACTCTTTATTGATTCATGTACTCGTGTTACTAATGCACATGTTCAGCAATTTACGAATGTCATGTAATATATACATTAATTTACTGCTGAATCACTTGCTTTTACAACTGTCTGCATATCCACCATGGGGCACTAGGTGGCGGTAGAGCTCCATGACTCACAAAGCAAAATGATCTAGAGAGGGGGAAAATGAAATATTAATAACGAAGACAAATAAATAAAATCCAAACTAGAAATACAACCAGGACTAAAAACTACCATCATACACATAAATAGGAAAGATAGTCCAATTAAATGTAGCTTAAGTGTAGTCTGTACTGGAAACATAATGTCTTGTACTGCTTTAGTTCAAACTAAAAAACATTGTAATTAATTTGGTAAAAGTATGAATGTATAAATAACAAACAGAACAAATCAATTATCAATGATCCAAATGAATTTATATTTATTATATGTCAGCGGACGATTTATGTAATGGAACCGAACACAGGCTTAGGCAAGGACAGAATTTAGCGTGTACTGTATGTCAGCTCTTTAAATGTACTATAATAAAAAACTATTTGATATTTGGCAAAACCTGAAAAGCAAATGTTAGAGATGGCTAAGAGTGAGGAGGTCAGCAAGAATACAGGGAGGATGAAGAAGAAGAGCAGAGTAATACAGCACTGAAGGACACTGCAGGGCTGTGGCGAGAACGATGGTCGGCCTCTGTCAGGTTCTGGGGCAGTAGCAGCTGGGTTACAGGACTGTTAGCCTCAGCAACTGGGAGCTGGAGGATGTGGTGTAGAAGCTGGGCCAGCAGCCGGACGTCAAGCTGAGCACGGAACACAGTCCAGAATGAAGGATGCATTGTAAAATAGTGTGCTACTGATAATAATGAGGAGAGCTCCCTGAGTCTGATTAGGTACAAGACCCTTTACTGATAAATAAAAGGCTTTGAGTGTTTAGCATTTCATTTGGCCAATATTCCAAAGTAGAAAGTCAATCAAACATGAATTTGTGGCTTGTGAGACTTGCAATAGAAGGAGGTCTACTTGAGGAAATGAATTTGTGTTATTGAGCGGCTGTGATGCTGAGACGTATCAGTGTCCATGTGTGGGGCGTCCGTAGCCACAGCTGAGTGGTCCTCAGTGAGGCCACCTAGGAAACACTGCGTCAATACCAAGGAGGGCTGGTAACGTCAGCAACGCTGGATTTGTGTTCCGAGTCAGACGTCTGTGACGTATCTGAAGCAGCAAAGTTCGTATGTGTGGAAGCAGAAACTTCCTGTGTCGCCTGTCTTTTTTCCTTCAGGTGAGCGTTTGTTTTGCATCTGTCAGAAGCACCCTCGTAACCCCGTGCTCTATCTGTTTGTACCAGCTGATGTCAAATTTGAGATGCACAAATACAACTTCATCCATTATATCAACCTTCATGTAGCAGAAATTTCCTTCAAGCTTCCTCTGAATCATAAGGACTTGTGAGGTGGTGTAGTGGTGTTTCTGTGTAGAGTTTACATGTTCACTTTAATTCTCATATCACGTATCACGCAGCCAAAACAAATGAGTCTCATCTTTAAGATCTACTAAAATGACCAAACAGACCGTGAGCACTGGTATGAAAAGTGTGAATGTCTTGTATCTATATTAATATCAAACCTAAAACTAGAACTCCTGTGAAATGAACTTAAACTGAGTCCTGGCTTAGTCTTGGCAATAAACTCACAAGACATAAAGTCTTGGCATTCAGGATGTGGCATCAGTAGCACGGCAGACAGTCCAGGAGGAGTCTGAGCTCAAAGAGAGGTATTTATAGACAGGTGGTGATTGTTGAGTAATGAGGCAGAGGAGGAACCACGACCTGTGTGTGTTTTGGACATGTTACAGGAAGCGGGAGTTTTATTACTACGGCAGATGTTGATTTCAGCTGAATTGACCTACACCTTTTTGACTAATTCTTACAACACAAGGATTTGGTGTGAATGGATGTAAAAGATTATGAGACATTTTGACACCACACGAAGAATATAGATGGAAAGCGTTCACACCAGAGAGCCTAAGTAGAGAGTAATGGCTTATACTAGGATTGTCTTTCAAATGAGTGACTCCACAAACTTATGTACATACACACAATGTTCTGCTTAATGGTGACTGGCCCCAAAGAGTAAAGGCAGAACTTATTTATTGTTTTAGTTTATAGGTGTAAGAAG
Source organism: Betta splendens (assembly GCF_900634795.4). Classification (NCBI taxonomy): domain Eukaryota; kingdom Metazoa; phylum Chordata; class Actinopteri; order Anabantiformes; family Osphronemidae; genus Betta; species Betta splendens. The sequence goes on along the minus strand of NC_040900.2, from coordinate 13,602,239 downwards.
TACTTAGTAAATAGTAAATAGTAAAAGTAGCAAATCCACGATGTAGATTTACTGGTGGTAACAAAACCTAGAGGCTTAGTCGTTACACTACAAAGATATGAAAAATGACTGATTACACAGCAGGACATGCAGCGCTAACACAGCTCTTATCCTTTGAACAACAAAGGCTGCAGCATGTATCAGACGGCGGGTGGGAAGCAGACGGAAACGCGCCGCTCGCCTTTTCCTACTGTAGCCACCTCCCGAGTGAACGCTTCAGGTTGGACAGCTGTTCACAGAGTGGAGCAGATCTCAGAGCCCTGGTGAACCACTCAGAGCCTCTCTGTGTAATACGCAATTAGACTCCCCAAAGACAGAGAGAGCTGGAGAAACGAAAGTTATTATTTACGAATGATGCAAATTGTTCAAATTGTTACACTGTAGCATTTGAGGTAATTTAATTCACGTGTGCACGGGATCAAATGAGAGAGAAGTGAAGGATTCTGTTTGAAGCTGTGACAGACACCCAAAGGTTATAAAAATAAAAGACTAGATTATAATGTATTCAGATGCACATGAATAAAATATCACATATTTATGTGACTTCTATGCTCTATGGCCTTTCATCATCAAATATGATATTGACCTTCGTGGTTTATCGGGGGAAGAGAATTTACTGGGCCAATAAGCGAAGTGAAGGTTTGAGTGAGTGCGAGTGTCAGCAGGTTGTCAGACCCATCGTTCTCCTGAACGCACCACGATTGATTTTAGTATCTCATCAAAGTGCTGTGAATGTGTTGCTACTGGTGACGGGAGCATCACAACATTTTAATTATTATTCACGCCTTCATATTGATCTGAATGTAAAAGCAATATGCTTTGCCTCTTCACTGTCTCTCTACACAAGTTCAAGTTCAAGGTCTTTACATACGGCGTAATTAGTATATTTAACGTCAGACATTTAAAACATAAGCCACTTCTACAAAATCCTTTGATCCTGCGTTTTTGCTTGGCTTCCACATAACGTGTCACTACCTCGTTAAAGTAAATGCGTCTCCCTGTCAACTCTCCAAACTGGTGGGTTGAGTGTTCACAGTGCCAGGAATCTGAGTCGCTTTCTAGCTCGCTGTTCAAAGATCAAGCACACAGCAGTGTAGGCGTTCGTTATGATATCAGGTGATATCATTACACCGTGCACCGGTCCAGTCGGTCTGGGGACATGAAAATAGAGGGACGACCAGAGAAAGGAGGTTAGAGACGAATAACCCGTCTGCCCATACAACATGAAGCCTTTATTTATGATTGACAGGTCAGAGGACGACTTACTGTTGTTGCACCATGGGCACCGGGTTTCAGGATGGTCACTGATGTTCAATTTCTACCTCACCTGTGTGTTAGGGACAGAACACCTCCGAAGGTTTGATCCTCCAGTCGTCCCCACGTTTAACGTTTTAGAGCTTTGCACACACATTAAGACTAATAAATATATTTATTAAATTACTGATCATTTTACAGCTGGGTCGTCCTCATGAGATAAAGACTGGCAGCTGCTGCTGCCTTGGGGACAACGACAGTAATGATGATAGTCTGTCATTGGGTTTGGTGGCATTAATAATAATAATAATTGAAGTTTATTGATCCCACATTGGGGAAATGAATCTCTGCATTTTCCCCCATCCCCTGGGGGGAGTGCGACACCCCTGGAGCTGGTGTATGGTGTCTTGCTCAAAGACACACCTTTAATTAACAAATTAATTATTAATGTTGTTTTGTTGCTTGAGACACATTAACACTGCGCAGTGCCACACAAGGTGGACAGTAAAACACCCATAATGCATTGAGGCATAACTGCAGAAACAGCTGAGTGAGTCCATATATGGTAACATTCTGTGACTTTGCTGCAGAAGCACATGAACAAAGTCTTTTTCCGAGCAAACTGCTCTACAAACCCGCATTCAAGCGTTTATCTGCTGCGTCACATATTTGAAGCAGACTGCATTGTTTCACTGCTTGCATCGCTCACTCTATTGATCGTGTATATGTGCTGTATTTATGATATGAGTCTACGGGGAAATTCACACGCAGTATAACGAGGCTGTAAATGTCTGACAGTGTGAACAAATAAGCACAAATACAGTAGACGTTTTCACTATATGTGGGTTTTACAGCACGTTTCTTTGAATGCTGACGTGTAAAATAAAGCATTAACAAAGACCCTCAAAAATAAAGGTCACGTGGATGAAACAGAAGATGAAGTCAGTTGTCCGCAGCATCCAACCTTTCCCAACTGTCACTGTTGGAGGGTCCGGACAGCTGAGCTGAGGTTAAGCTGAGAGCATCTCCAGGTCATTTAGTTCTTATCCTCTTTAAGGTGGAAAACTTTCTCTGCCTCAGATATGGGATTTGTGGTGAGTGTCAGCATAAGCCTGTCTTAGAGCTTCTTTTGGATGGACGATAACATGAGAGCGGCTTCAAACCCAGAGGCTGAGGGAGTTGGGACAGACTGTCCCCCTTAGCCCTCCACTGCTTCTTGCGTCCCAAAATATTTGTTGACCGACATCAAAGTGAAGCTCAGGGGAAAGAATCAAGAGACGATAAATGATGTGTCAGCTGGTTTAGTGTTTCAGACCTGTTCCATCTGTGAGAATATGGCGCCACGTCGCTCCTTCGTTACGGGAGCTGTGACTGACAGGTGTTCAGTCTAGTTGAATGGATCAGTGCTCAAGCAGCTTTTACACCTTTATCTAAAGCTACGCTTTAGAATAATGTGTAACACAGGGCAGGTCGTCATTTGTTACAAGATGAATTTCAGTTTTGTCCAACAACATACTCTCAGCCCCAAATCTCATTTTGTACAAAGCCAGAGGAACCAAGTGTGTTCCAGTTGCGAATGAATTCATAGTCAGGCATAATTTAAAATCGAATCAGACTATTTACAGCTTTGCAAATTGACTGTAATGAACAAATGTGGCATGCTGCCATTTGGAAATGATGGTAGATGTTACTTCACACTACAGGCTGCATATTAACTGAGTCCATCAAGGACAAATAAAAATGTCATCGAGCGATTTTCTGCCCGTTGTTCAGATAAAACGTGTCCCATTTTTTATAATTCTAACCTTCTGCACTGGTTGTTTTGATTTCTGGCTGCTTCATTTTTCTCTCCATTCCACATTTTATTTTCTCTCCATCTGGTTTGTGACTCTGATTGCAAATTCTTTTTTATTGTTTGTGCACTACATGTAATTTGGCACAAGCCACAGTTATGCAATTACATTAGTCAGTGGTGTTGGCAGATTGGTGACTTTTTCTTCTTCTCAGTGGAACGAATTAAGAATTTAGTGAAAGATACTAAATAAATACTTGGAAGGTTTGCTGTATAAACTGTATCTACGCCATTTGCTGTAACATTGATCTTTATTATTGCTACTGCTTCATTGGTAATAAAAACCAACACAAAGTGGCTGGAACCTCATGAGCTCCCAGACACAAGCAGTCTCACGCACATAATATCATCCCTGGTGCCGTGTTTTGACGACGGTGGTGGATCGCATTGCCGTGACTCGTGATCGATCCCTTTCTCAGGCATAACTAGAAGATCTTTGCACCGAAGGGCTCACGCTTTCAGGCCTGTATGCGTCCCATGAATGTATCACTTACTATCCACCCACATTTCTGATACCGATGTGTACTCTGTGCACCATTTATGCAACACAACAATAACTAGAATCTCTTCCACTGTTTATTCCCACGTCACAGTAAGACACAAGAATCTTGCTCATCTGATTTACACAATGATTTGTAATGATGTGAATGCAGATGTCACTGTAGTCACTGTTCCTACTGAACCGGCAGACAGTTCATCAGTCCGTGTGACTGAAGCTCCTGCCACCTGTGCCCCAGCAGTGAACCCTCCTTCGCAGTCGGATCTAAATCTCATGTCTTTCTAATCCAAATAAGAATCAGTGGAGCCTGTTCAGTATTTCATACACACCACAGAGCGCGACCGGCTGCTAACTGCTCAGCGATGCCAGTGCCCTCGTGTGGAAACATTAGCATCAAGTCAGTCTTGAAGTAAAGCCAGTATAATTGGCAATATTTCCTTTTTAAAATTTGTACTTTCTGTCATCATCTATAGAAAATTCTTTAAATAAGAGTGTTAAACTCAACAGTCTGCTAATTTTATTTGTTTACTGTAAAGGTCATTCACGTTAAATTTCATGTGACATTTATGTTTTTCTACTAGTTTTGATGTAGCTACTCTCCTCCTCCCAGGACAACTCCAGACAGACTCATTTATTTTTCTTGGAGCAAAAATCAAATAAAATACCTTTTATGAAGACTCTCTGGCTGCATTAGAGTTTTAAATCAATCTTTGTGAAAACTCACAGGAAGCAGTGATTCAGAGGAGCCATCGCTCATCCTGCTGTGTGAGTGGGAGACAACGACCAATACACTGAGGCTTACTGGTGTCACCACACACATGCATGCACGCATGTACGAATGCACGCACACATTAATGCGATTGAGAGGAATTAAAGGCTTTGATTGGTTGCTTTATGACTGTCTGTAAAACAGTTGTAGTGTGTGTCTTCACTGCATTGTGTGTGTGTGTGTGTGTGTGTGTGTGTGTGTGTGTGTGTGTGTGTGTGTGTGTGTGTGTGTGTGTGTGTGTGTGTGTGTGTGTGTGAATGTGCAGGTGTCACTTGCGAGGCTCTAAAACACATAACATAAAGCCCAGATATTTATGGTACAGACAGAGATGACAATTTCATGTGTGTGATTGATATATGAAGATGAGGAGCAGATAAAGGAGGAAGAACAATGTGAAGAGAAGAACAGAAGGATGACAGCACAGCATGAAAAATATGTAACTTCAAGAGGTGAAGGAAGAGTAAAAAGTAAAAAGAGAAAGAAAGAAAGAAAGAAAGAAAGAAAGAAAGAAACAAAGAAACAAAGAAACAAAGAAACAAAGAAACAAAGATACACCTTAGGTAAACACATTCATAACTAAATAACTGCTGTGCTGTTAACTGTTAAATTAATATTAATACCTATAATAATGTTAAGGTGTGTTCATACAATCATACATAAATCGACTCATATACATACACTCATGCATATATATTATTTAGGGCTGGGCCTGTTATAATATATAATATTATATATATAGTATATAATATTGCGCGTGTTTTACGTGGACACAGTGTTGCCAGACATTTTTTTTAAACTATTATTTATACAATAGTTTTGACACAAGCAGCTTTAATGGCTTGTCTGTGAGTTTGACGCTACGTTTCAGGGATGGATTCAACCTGTTCCAAAAATGAATAAAGGAATTGTTTAATTGAAAAAATTAAGATCCTGCATTATTTCTTTAGGTTATCTGCACATAGAATAAGGGTGTTTTTAAATGTGCTGTGATTTTTAAAGTTGTTTTTACCTCATACGATAGTTTGGGTCAAAATATGCTAATTTTAAAGCAACAATACCATATTTCTTCATTTCCCATCTGGCAACAGTGTGTCAAAGTGGAGTTCGTGGAAACAAGTCATTCATGGCAAAGCTGAATCTGAATCAGCTGAATCACTGTAGTACTTTGAGTCTGAAGTATCACTTAAATGCAATACACACGGTTGATGCCAGCAAATCACCCACCTAAATAAACAATGGAAGGAGACTTCGGCAAACTATATTGTATGTAGCGTGTGGGAGAAGTATAAATAAAAGCAAGGCAAGCTAACAAATGCCATAGCTAAGTGGTTACCTACAAACTGCAAGTCAATTAGTGTTGGAAGATGTTTAATAAAAGGTCTAATAGAATTACAGTACAACAATACAACTTACAACCAAGTGTATGAACACGTCCATTTCCACAGCAAAATACAAACTACTGATGTCAGTGTGAATCAAGGCTTCATTGATTGTCATTGGAGCCTTTTGCTATTTGTTGTCTTTGTAGTTTATGTAAAATTTACCTTTTATGCAAATAATTGGATTCAGATGAAGAAATGCTTTGATTTACTGAATCCATGACATTCAGTTTTCCAACTATGTCAGAAAACTGAAATGTTGTAAATATTACAGAAAATACATAAAAACTAAAATACAGTCAAATCTATTCTCTATCTATTTCTCTTTGGTCACAAAAGCTAAAACAGTGGAGTTTAGACTGTTTGAATGACGTCAGTGTTAACTGTTTTGCAAAAGGGAAGAGAAAATGTGTCAATCCAATGAGAACGGGTTTACACATTTGCTACATGTGTCTGATGCACTGCTGGAATATTGATGATGAAAATAAGTGGAACCTAGTTATGCAAAACAGACTAATAAAAACTGTAATAGAATGGTGAACGAATGAAATAACGAAGGGCAGCACGTGTGAACCTCCTTCAAGACGCACCATATGGGGTTTATTTTATTTATTAGTGCATTTTCATGTATTCATTGATGTATCATTGTTTTGCATTAGAGAAGAGAGAGAGGCTTGCTTATGTATTAGAGAAGGCAGGATGTGTGTGTGTGTCTTATGAAAAGTCATTTAAGTGACATAGTCTGTGAAGCACAATGGAACATTGAGAGGCCATTGTCCTGTAAGAGGAATCATATGTTAAGTGACCAGTTTTAGTGCATGTTAGAAATCATATGTTGTGTGTCCTGAGTTTCAATATATATTCAGAGTCATATAGTCAGAAGGCATAAGCAGAGTATATAATCCTGTGTGTGTAGAGTTGGTCAGTCTCTGACTTGCTAAGGAGCGAGAGAAGTCATAGCTGCAGATATCTGCAACGGGCACAAACGTCCGGTAAAAGATGGAAAAAGGTAAAGAGAATAAAATACAAGGTGTGTGGTTAGAGTTCCGATAAAAAGGGTTGAAGTCCCGTCAAACGTTCTAGGTGTGACAACCGCAGGTCCGATGGGATTCTGTAAAAGCTAGATAAGGGTCTCTGGGGAAATTGAGGACCCCCTGAGATATCTGACTAGTATTTAAAATTGTTGATGGGTTAGAGATAAAATAAACTGTTGATGGGTTAAAGCAGCGGTCCCCAACCTTTTTGCACCACAGAAAAATATAAATAAAAAGGGCAATAACATAAATCCCGCCAATCCCATCTGTTCTACTGAGGGTTATCAACCTTTTCGGCTGAGAGCCCCTCAAGAGGACTCAGAGAAGGATTCTGGCAAGGAAGAGAAGTAGATCGTCATGGAACAGAGGAACACAATGTTTCCTTTCCTATCTAACAACAGAGCAAGTTGACACAAAGACTGAAGGTTTTAAGATCTTAGAATAAACGTTATCCTAGTACAAAGTAAAACTTGACTGTCCAAATATGGTGTTGTGGGGTATTTGTAGAGTGATTTTTTCTTTTAGCTAATATATTTATAGTCATAGTAGGGGGAATTTTAATGTGAAAATGCATGGTCCAAGGCTTCACATACAGCTCATCCAGAACATGAAATAAGGGAGCTATAAGCTCAGATCACTGAATCAAAACCTACCAGTTGAACTACAGTGGGAGTCATCCACTTCATTCCAACGTAACGTTGGAATGAAGTGACATTGACATATGTAGTGTGATCAATTGTCATGGAAGCCCCGCTGGCTGGAGAGGGTGTGATGTATATTTGTGTAACTCCCATTTGCTTAACACATGGTGCAATGTCTGGAGTATTGATTAAGAAAGTATACGGGGGGCGATTGAACTCTGCAGATGACTACAACAATGATCAGTGGTGGAGAATATAAGTTTTGTTAGAGAAGTTTAGAGAAGTGCAGTGGGTAGAACTAGCACCTCGACAAGGGCTTGGGTGTGATTCCCAGGGCGGACCGGGTGCCTTACTGTGTGGAGTTTGTATGTTCGCGTGGGTTCTTCCTCCTATGCTCCAAAAACGTTAGATTAATTGGTCACTCTAAATTGTGTGTGAATGGTTGTCTGTCTGTGTGTTGCCCTGTAAGTGTGTGTGTCCAGGGTGTACCCCGCCTCTCGCCTGTAGACAGCTGGAATAGGCTCCAGCAACTTCCACAGGAAACAAGCGGTAGAAGATGGATGGATGTAAGTTTGTGCGACAGAGCATCCACTAGTTCTAACCATCTAGCAGAACTGAGAAAATCCACATTAGCCTAGCGAGGATTTGATCTTTATGATTCTGGGAGTAAATGTCACTCGAACAAATCTCATGACTGTAATCCAAATTAATCTCATAGATCCACCAAAACCAACTAACATGTTTATCAATCTCACAGGGGCAGAATAGCACTAGACAATTTGGACAGTATTGATTACACCCAAGTTAGAGCCAAAGATATAGGTTGCAAGGCAGCAACATATGTGGACTCTAATTTGTAGTTAGATTGACTAATACTGCTAAAGAACAGGGCATGGGGACGGTTTAGCATGCGCCTCAGCCCATCCTAATTGATCACTGAACCAGCTTCCTTATATTCTGATGACACGTGCATGCTGGGACTCACCCACCAAGCAACACCTTGTACAAGTTAATTGTACAACTTCAGCTTCAATATTCCAATATCACCAATATCTAAAAAACAAAACTATAGTAGGACCTTTTACACCCTTTAAAAGACATGGCAATTATACTCGTATAGGAACATCACTTATTATACAATTAGGATCAGTTGACTTGGGTTAGCCAGAGTGTGATTGTACTGGTATTGTGGGGAACATCGACTTGTACTATGTTAAGATATGTGTGTTTAGGAGCCCCATTGGCCCTAATTGGCCCAGAAGGTAGGGCAGTCCCAGTAGGAATTTATTCTTCCCCCTTAGCAGCCCTCACCCAAAGAAGGTGCAGGTATGTGTTGTGCAGAGTGAGTCGAGAATTCTCATTTGATTTATCTGCAGTAAGTGCCACCTATATTGATGTCATTGGGGTGCCCAGAGGGGTGCCTGATAAGTTCAGACATGTTATTCGCGGAAAAGGGGGGAGTGTGTGCAATGTTTGGATACGTGCTGTACTTTCATTCCTAATACCACAGAATGGTCAGAACGGACCACTGTTGGGTCAATGTTGTCCACCCCAGGAGAACCAGAGGCAAACATTCCCCCCAGTGGGAGGGTCATCCCAAGAGAATGGAGCCCGAGGACCCACGGTCTTTACGGAGTCCACCAGGAGAAGCCCCCGTGCCAAGAGAGGGACTCACCCCTACAAGAGTCGTCAGAAGAAGAAATCACCCAGGCAGCGGATCCACGGAGAACAGACACCCCCACCACAACCATACCACATACAACACATAGACACACACCTACATTAACGGAGACATCCAGGAGCAGAACCGCTGGCCTCACCTCTAGGCCCCAGTGAAAGACCCTACCCTGCCCTAAATGTATATGTATGTGCTTAGGTATGAGGAACCCAGGAAGACTGCCAGTTCACCAAAGGGTCCAGCAGACAGAGCCATCTAAGCAAAGGCCCTAACCACTGGTCCCCCAGGGAGGCAGCCTCCAGAGTCTTGGATGAGTGTATATGACTAATGCAATTAAAACTTCCCAGTAGTCCCTCCAGCAGTAGGACTCCCCTTACAGACCTAAGTGGATGGGTGTTGGATATTGTAGTTGGGAAGCAAGGCACCAGGGTCTGCAAAGCCAGGTTCTCCCTCGCCCTGCTACCTATCCCACTATCACCCACCACCCCACAACAACAAAAAGGCAAGTCAGACCTAGGGACCATGGTACTACTATCTAGGGCATCACAAACAGTGCAGCCAGAACCACCCTCCCTCCTCTGTCACACTTGAACATTTTCTCATTCAAGCATGCTCATGCTGACCTGTGTGAACCACCTGTTTTATAACCATAACCATATCCCTATCAATTATTGTCTGTTTCAGCACCATGATACATCTAACCCTTATCATGACGATACCCGACTGGAGGAGTCCTAGTCATTTAGGAGGCCATCGTTCCTCCAAGATCCCATACATCACTTTGCTGTATGACACTTTAAAATCGAGGTCCAGGCCTTTAGGGAGGGACCAAACTTCCTAGGCTCTGTACCAGTCCATAAGCAGGCGCTGCTGGGTTTCATCCTTATCACAATGAGTCACAGGGCACTGCTTAGTTGAAACGTGACAGCTCCATGAGACCACAGCTCTGATTGTGAGTCTTCCCACGCTCCTTAACCAATGGGTGTCTCTGATCATTCAACATTTTTGTGGGTATGTGCTTGTACACAATATTTTCACTGTAGTTATATTTTACTACTGTGTTGTAAATGTCTTTGTTGGTGATTCAAGTCCAAGTAAAATGCCTGTGTTTGGCAATATAGTCTCAATAGAGCAGTTTGTAGTAGGAATTTTATGACACTTGGATAAGTCTCAGACCCAGGAGGAGTTATTAGAATTGGCAGTGGATACAATTTTTAACAAAAGTTATGAATAAGTTTGCTGCTAAGTCTATGGCGCTCCTCCATATTTGGTTCTTTTAAACAACAGCTCTCTTTTATCAATGTGTCAGGCCATGTCGCATCGTGTGTTCACCCTGCTGAACTGTCTGCTACTCCAACTCCAGGTACTCATTGCTTTTTGAATCTGCTCTGCATAGTTCTGATTTTTTAGTTTTTTTTCTAGCTCTGTAAGCCGTAATTTCCTTGTGGTTTCCTGGTAGCCATTCTCACCATTCTCAAGCAGATAATTGCATCTGTGTACAGTATTTTGCATTTGTTTGCGTTTTTGAATAAGCTTTTTTTTTTTTTCGTTGGGGAGAGTTTTGTTTTGGCTTTGGTCCTCAGCATTTCCCGACACAGGAAATTCCTTGGTTCACACATTTTGTGGCAGGCCGCAACAACAATAAGAACAAATAAACAAAGCATCATATGAACTTATAGTTTATGTAATTTACAGAAAATAAATTACAAAGTTGAAGCTTTTTAACTTTGCAGCTAATCTTTCTCAGATTAGATCACATTGATGGCATGTCACTGAGTGAGTTAATAAAATGTTTGTTTTTTCCACGTCTCAATATTGATTAAGGATATTTAAACTAAAAGGATATTTTGCATAGTGGTTAATGCGTCATGCTCCTGTTGCCCAGGTCGCGGGTTCAATCCCCTCAGAGAGGGATTGCGTCAGGAAGGGCATCTGGTGTAAAAGCGTCAATTATGCCAATCATTTGCAGTGGCGACCCCTGATGGGATAAGCCGAAAAGAGTTAAACTAAAAATATGTGTACAAAGTTTAGTAAATACCACTAATAGAAAGCTGTTGTTATAACACAAAGTATATTAAAACATTATGCAAGAAGTAACAAAACAATTTACATTATTTTGAAATCTATCACGCTGTTTATGATCATTAAAATAAAAAAAATTATTTTCAACAAAAAACTGCCAACTGTGTATTTTAAAACCACAAAGTGTTAATTTTTACTCATCTGAACCCCTTTATGGCTGCTGGAGCTGTTATCTGTGTATATAGACACGCACCGTATAGATCAACTAAGCCTAAATGACAACTATTAATGGAAGAACAAAGGTCAGAGTAACAGGAACCAAATAGTTGGTCCTGCTCGTCGTTAAGCTACCACCATCTCCAGGTCTATGTTTGTGTTGTGTATATCTGGCACAGCTGAGCTGAGGATAAACATACTGCTCCACACAGAGGCTTAGACCAAAGAGTGGGCTGGTTTGGATTAATGAGGCCATAAATATAACAACATAAAGTATATAGTGAATCCACACTGTATTTATGTTTTTACTTGACATTGAAAGCATCCTTTAGGCCATTCAGCACTTGTTCCTCTGTGATTGTCTTCCAAGCCTCTGGGACGTCAGCTGGTTTAGCTTTGTATGCTGAAGCAAAGTCTTCGTTGTATTTTACTAGGACATATTTCCAGTAATCAGAGGCTTCAGGGGTTACGTCTGGAGGAATGTGCCAGTCTGGATAATAATCTTTGTACTCTTTGTACGGATGCCACTGATACTCAGTGTCTTGGTTTCTAAACAAAGATTGACATTGCACATCAGTTGTACACAGTGACACCCACAACTTCTGTGTTTTAAAATCTCTGTATCCACCAAGACCTTGTGGACGATGAACAGCTGTTTGATGGTGCTTATGTTCTTTGAGTCCAACCCCACAGGGAACTTTACAAAAGGGGCACTGATGACCACAACCAAACACCCGTTTAAAAAGCTCATCCTGTGGCTTGACAGGAAGTTTGTCCAGTGTCTCTTTGACATCTTTACACTTTGAAAATTCTTCCTGCAGCCGTTTGCTCAACTGATCTAAAGCGACTCTGAGGCTCTTGATAAATGAATGACTTGTGCTTTGGATCTCAAACAACGACACTTTTACAGCCTCAAATGGAATCAGCATGTCTTTGTTTAAACCTTTCATAATATTCTCTATAAGCTCTGTGATGCTCTCCTTGTTGTCTGGTAGCATTGTTCCATCTGCTCTCTTTGATGCCTGTGTTATTGCCAGTGAGACTCGATCAATTATCACCTGCAGTTTCTTCTTTCTGATTTTGCACAAAGTTTCGTTCTTTGACACTGTGTCCAGGATGTGCTGACGGATCCAGTCCTTAATGTAGATTTCATATGTAGAAATGTACTTAAGGAAACTCTGGAAGTCCCCCTTTAGCAGCAGCTCCTGCATGATGTGTTGTTGGAAAAAGCTGCGTGTGCTGAACTCTACTGATTCTGAGCTTTTTAAAACTTCATCCATAATGTCTATTCCCAGAGATCTGTTGATGAGCTCCTTAACACCAGGCTCGATACAGGACTGAACAAATACATTTGCTTTGTATTCACAGTTATCTACCTGGTCTGTTGATCTCAGTTTATATAAAGAAAGAAAATCTGTCAGGTACTGAGTCTTGAACTTCTCCAGTTGAGTTTGAGGACCATTGTCTTTCAGGAATTTCTGGTGCATTTTCAGGAATTCTTTTGAAGCGATGCCACAGATGTGAAGCTTCAGATCAAACTCAAACCTGGTTTTACATTTTCTCTTGTGTGTTTTAAGGAACTGATCTGTTTTGTCCAGAAGCTCCTTTGTAAGAGACTCATGATAATCTGAGTTTGTCTCTAAAACATCATTCAGCATCGTTCTGCAAGTTTCAGTGACTTCATCTGCAATTTTCTGCAAATCTCTTGTCATATCATTTTGAAATTTAAGGTACTTAAAAAGAGGAAAACCTTTCATATGTTCAGGTTTGACCTGAAATGGACCTTTGCCAATCTCCTTTAGGTCTCCAATGTTTAGAAAGAACTCATTGACCTTTCGATTTAGGAAACTTCCTCTCAAAACCTTGATGATGTTGTCATATATGTTCTGTTCATTCAAGCCCACCATTGTTTCAGTTACTTTAGTCCACATCTTTTCAAACTCGTCTTTCAGATCATCATCAGACAGTGAGGATCGTTGTTCATCACTAACAAATTTTTTCATCTGCTTTTCAATCACTTCTCTGTATTTCTGCAATTTCTCCTGAAGCTCTATTGAACATTTCTTCAGCTGAAGGGTTTGATCCAGTTTGTTATTGACCGAGAGCCTGACTTCTTTTGTAATACTCCCGATGCTGTTCAAAAAGTCATTTCTGTATTTCTCAATCAAATTGACATTAGCATCTTTCTTCTCGTAGTACTTGTCAAGTTTTTCTTTCATTTGTGTTTCTTCATCAGTTAATTTTTGTGAAACCTCAGTTTTCTTTAACTCAATCAAGTCCTCTAAACCTTGGACTTTAGAATGAGTGTCAGTGTTGAGGATTTCCAATTCTACAGCTTTTTGCCAGGTGAATATCTTTTTTCTCAACTCCCATTCCCACCGATTGAACTCAATGCACAGGGTGTCATAAGCATTAGCTACAAGTGAGTTTCTAAAACTGAAGAGGAAGTTTTCATATTTCACTGATTTCCAGAGACTTTTTATCCATTCTAGAAACTCTGGGATCTGGGAGGCTTGTCTCTTGCTGTCTCCTGACATTGTCTGTAAGAGATGTTTCTTCAGCTCTGCTACAGCTTCACTGTAACCTGTGTTGACTGGTGCCATAGGTGGGGTTCCGTGCCATAGACCTGGGATGTTCCAGTTGTTTTTATTTATGTCATAGTCCATCACATCAGTGAAAGCTTTGTCATCAGGCAGACCTTCCATTTCAGATGCTTCTTTAGCCATTTCATTAAGTTGATCTAAGAGCTTTTGTCTTTCACTCAAGTTTCTGTCATTGGCTGAAACTGCAGCAACGTTCTGGTGAACAAAGTGGCAAACTGGCTTTTTACCAATTTCATTCATTCTCAGGAATGCGTGAGTCGCAATTTGCAGGGTATCTTGCATTTCTGTTGACTGCTCCATTGCAACGTTAATGATAGTGACGTCACTTAGGCCGATGACAAATGTTGCCAGCTGGTTGTCGTGCTCTAGAGTCTCTTCTGGCAGACCCAGCAGAGGAGATCGTAGACCTTCTGTGTCAATGAGAACAATGAAGTCACAGTTCAGATCACTCTTCACGTCGTCTCCAACTCTGAGGAAGATCATATAAGCTCCTCTGGTGCATCTTCCGCTGCTGACAGGGAACTGCACACCAAACATGGTGTTGAGAAGCGTTGACTTCCCGGTACTCTGGACCCCCAGCACGGTCAGTACCAATAGTCTGCTCATCCCTCCAACCCTGTTGTGAAGCTCCATCAGAACGTCTGTCACCCATGTCTCTGGGATGTTGGAGGCATCTCCATCCAGCAGCTCTAGAGGATGTCCATCTAGCAGCATGTCAGCAGCTACACCAGGAAGACGACAGATTTCTTCAGAGGTTCTGTTGGTGGAGAACTCGTAGATCAGTCCCATCTCCCTCATGTAATGCTCTATTCCTAGCGAGCTGTCCAGTAACTCCTGGTATAACTCTGCTATCAGGTTTTCATCCTTTTTCTCTTTACTGCTCTCCTTCTTGATTTTACTATGTAGTTGAGAGAGTTGAGTGTCAGACTGCAAATGTGCATTAAGATGAATTTGTATCCATTTGAGAAAGAAATCCCTGTTTTCTCGTCTGTCTTCTGTTTTCTCTCTGCTTTGTTCTGTTTTTTTGTTTACTTCTAGTAAGTCCTTGGTAAAACATTTCATTGCTCTGGAAAGTTTGTATTTGCTTTGCTCATTTATGATCTTTTCTTTTTCTGCCTGTAGCTCACATTTATATTCCTCAATCCCTGTTTTGATACATTTTTTCAGTCTACATTCCTCCATTTCCAGCTGTGATAAACTTTTCCACTTGTCACCTTGCAAAGGAAGCTGTTTGTCTTTGTAGTCTTTTATTTTGTTGACCCGAATTCCATTTAAAGTTTGCTCAGCTTCTTTCTTTTGGTCATCACCTCTGGTTTCATCTACAGACAGACCAAGTTCAACAGCTTTGTCATGCATGTAATTAATGTTGACTTTGAATCCACCACTTGTCATTGATTCTGTGATAGAAGAACAAAGTTTTTCTGAAAACTCTGCAACATTTAGGTTTGATTTTCTAATTTTTACTCTGCTGTCTGGTAAATTCAGGTCTTTTTTCAGTTTCTGAAAAGAAAGTGCATCCAGTTTACTGGTGCCTTCCTTGCAATTAAAAACCAAGAAAAGTTTGGTTTGCAGATCTGCAAGGGATGTCAGAATCTTGTGTTCTTCTTCTTCAACCTTGTCCAGGAAAACAAAAACAAGAGCTGACACTTGGTAAAGGAACCTGAACTGTGGGAGTGACTCACTGATGTCTCCTCGCAGGTTGGCAAAACCAACTGGTTCAGGGAATTTGTCAAGGTTTTTGTTGCCACTCGGAAGAGACCAACAAACCTCCACCAGTCCACTGGCGAGTCTCCTGTCATGTGCTCCTCCCTTCATATCTCTGTGTACGAAGATGTTGTGGTTCTGTTGTCCACAGCTAAGAACATGGTTCAAAAGCTGGGACTTTGACAAAGTGCAGTTTTTTAGTCTAACAAAGCAATAAAATGGTAAATTTTCCAGGATTATGCTCTTTTTAACAAAGCCTTTGGATTCACACAACTCTAGTGGACGCCACTCTTTAACGATGTCTCTCAGAGCCCAGAGCATCAGGCTGCATGGACTCTGGCTGCCGTGGGGGGGCAGCAGCAGTGGCACTGAGAACTGACACATGGACATTTTAGAGGCCATTTCCTGCTGCAGGAAGCTGTCAGCACACAGAAAGAGAGCTACGATGAGATCCAGAGGGTTGATCTTATCCTCTGCAGAACCATCTATAGGGTCCCAGTCAACATCTAGAAAATCGACCATGTCTTCATCATTTTCACTGTTGTCTGGTAGCTGCACACCACCCCTGCAGTCTGCATTGATTCTAAACAGTTTCCTGAGGAAACACTGTGGGATTTTATCCAGAGAATTAACTGCTTCATCTGTTAAACTGCTTTTATGAATTTCCAGGAGTGAGTGTAGAGTAAGCTTGTTGGGATAAAAGGTGTCCAGCCCCAGTTTGGAGAGAAAGCTCACCAAAGCTGTAAAGAATAAAAATGATTGCTTTTAAAACATCAATCAGATTTCAATCAAATTACTACCAACAACTGTGTAAACACCTTACAATTACTTTGTATGTATGGATACAAAAGAAATTCAGTGGACATGACTCAACCTTCAGACTATTAATGGAACTGTACCTTCAGGATCTTGTTCATTCATTGTAGTGAAGGTCTGACTTGTTTCCACTTGTCTCCACATCTGCACTTCAGAACCTAGAAACCAAATTATTCACTGTTATTTGTTATTCACATTCATGTAAGGTAAACTCCTTTCAGCCTTTTCCTGTCAGGTGCCACAGCAAATGATTTACATGGTTGTTACTGACAACATTTTACGCTGGATGCCCTGCCTGACACAACCCCTCTATTTATCCCACTCATGACTAGCACAGAAGTCACTTGCAACTCATGTGGCTAGATATGAATCCACAACCTGGGTGTCAGCAGCACAATGCTTGTTCAGTGCACAATGACTGTAGCATTAGCTTACTTTGCTAATGTTAGCTTTTGGATTAGTTTGGCTGCAGCAAGTCTAATACTAATTCAATAGTTCTACTTAGTTTGTAGGCAATATCGGCATCACCGCTGCCAATTTCTCTTGGCTGAAGTTGTGGATTCTGCTGCTGACAGGAATGTGTGTTACAGATAATTCAGTTTTCAGTTTTGTGCTGTTTTTAAACAAACCAGTCGAAACTAGCTTCAGGATGAGAATACCAGAGGAAACAGCTGGGACAGAACAGTTGAATGAGCACTGAGTAAGTAATACAGATGTAGCCTCAAATTTTGCCTCGTTCCTGCCGAATTTGACACCCCACTGTGATGTACTTAATGCATAGCTGCCTTGTTTATGCCCCCTAAATCTTTCTTAAGAAATGACCCTTAGTTGCACATTCATGCACCAGGTGGAGCAGTGGAACACCTTCCCCAGACAGACCAAGAAGGGGGGCTGCTGACCAGTGGCTCATGAGTGTGTAATGAGTGTGTGATCAACGCTGGAAAGGGCACTAACAGTCGACTGAAATCAGCGAAAACTAACTGCTCCATCTGTACACTCAACCTTTTATTGTTTTAGCTTGCGCTGCGAAGTTTGAGTACAGTTACAAGCTGCTGCTTGTCATGTTTTGGACTATCGGGACTAGCGTTAGCTTACTTTGCTAACTTTAGCTTGTCGATCAGTTTGGCTGCTGCAACTCTAATGGTGATTTTATTCATTTTGTAGGAAATATCGGCAGGCCGCTTATCGTCACAGAGACTCTGTAAAGGGACAACCATCTTGTTTTTCCAGCCACTAACAGCAGATGAATAAACGCACTAACCACTGCGCCAAACGACCAGGTATATTTGCTAATAAAATGTAAATTATTTCATTACACAACTTGCTTTTTAGCGGTAAAATATTGCTTTAAAATGACATCAAAATATGATGAATGGCAGTACCAAAACTATCTTATATATATGTTGTATATACTATATAATATCCAAAAATACAAACATTTGTTTAAATACAATAATTATTGTACATTTGGCAACACTGTTGGTTGGCAACTGTTTAAACGTTGGTGTAAGGATTTAGATTAACATGGCCAGTACTTCATCTATTTGTATTACCTGCTTATCAAAAGTGCTGGGGCAAGCAGATGCTCCCACCCAGCATCTAGATTTTGTGGAATAATTCAACTTACTTAAACTAAATGAATGTTATTCAAATATCAACCTTTATATACAGCAAAATACATTTTCAATTAAGTTTATTTGCAATATAATGTATACTGTATATGTGAAATTAAACCTATACAATTAAGAGAAAATTGTAGCCAAGTAATTTTTGTATTTCTCAATCACATTTACATTTGTGTTTCTTTTGTAGTAGTCTTTAAGTTTCTGCGTCATTCATGTTTCTTTTATTTTACTGTATTTATTTTATTCACAAATGTATGGATTTTATTCAGTGAGTTAACTGTAGAAGTTAATTCAGAACTGCTTCAGTCACTCACACACATCATTTACTTTATAAATGTATACAGAAAATCAACTATGGGAAATTATTATAATATACTAAATAATAATAAAGTCCCATTTAACAAATACATTTAAGGTAACTATACTAAAATAGCTGGAATAATTTACAACTCACCCATGTTCAGTTGACGAGGAGACTGAGTTGTTTCATCACTCACAGTATTTATGCTACTCACAAATCGAAAGAATTCAGTGAACTGGAAAAACAAGCTTTCTACTTGCATTCTTTCACTTCTGAGTTCAAACACTAAATTGTAAGTTATTTACAAACAGACACATCAACTGTGTCTGCTTTCATTTTCATAAATGCTGTGGCACTATTTTTGGTGTGTCCAAAAGGTTAAGAATGTTTTGGCTCCAAGCCAGAAGGTAGTCAGATTCATAATCGGTAAATCTTGTGAGTTCTGACCTATAGTAGATTTTCAGTCTGGCCTGTCCAATAACTTCTACAATCTGAAAGGTTCCTTTGATAAATCTAAGATTTTATCAAATATAGTTTTCTGATTTGAACAACATAAAAACAAATGCATTAAAAAATACCAGTGCTAAAGTAAAAGAATTAGGTTCCTTTTAACTTGCCAAGAATGTGTCTAAAAAGTATTTGTACTTATAAGGGACAAAGAAAGAATCTGTCCTTGAGCAATGAAACTGGAAGAAACACACAAAAGTGACTTCTGAAAAAAAATTGTCAATAAGATGAATCACATTCTTGCTCACACACAGGTGCAACCTTTTGTGGAAACAAAAGTCTAAACAAACTAAACACAAAACCAGTCATACACACAGAGTTTGTGTTTCTATATAAAAAAAGTTAATCTTTATACTAAATACTTACACCAACGTTTAAACAGTTGCCAACCAACAGTGTTGCCAGATGTACAATGATTCCTCTCATAAAACAAAGTAACAATAAATTAATTACATTCTTTAATTAATTAAAAACAGTCTAGTGCATAAGGGGCTGGTCAGAGCCTTTACAGTGTGGCGCAAGGGGTGGGAGGGGTTATCCATAATGCATGTTAGTTTGACCAACATCCTCCTGTCCACCACCTTGTTGAGCTCAAGTGTGAAGCCAAGGCCAGACCTGGCTTTCTTAACCTTTAGAAGCCAGGAATCTAAACATCAGCCTTCCCTAGAGCCAGTCTAAAGCGTTTTATTGTCAGGCATTTGACTGATTTGATTGGCTACCAGGGATATCACAGTATGATTGGCTAGGCTCTAACGTTACGTCAAACGTCAAACCAACTCTAACCTATTGTTGAGCTCTTTAATATCTTTAATAGTTTCTGAGTTATAGCAGTTTAAGTATAGGGGGGGTTTAGAGGAATTCTCAGCTTTTCAATTAGTGTGTATTGCGTGAGCTAGAGTGTGTGATGTCACAGCTAGAGTGTGAGGACACGTCTTTTTTTGCCAGAACATTTCTATTTAACTCATCACTACGGCCAGTTTTTCACACACATAGTTTTTTCACTTGTTTGTAGTCATATGTGTCATGTGTTTGGTTAAGCCCTTGGACCTATACTTTAGTCTGTAGCTGCTTCAAAGCAATCATAAAACACACACTAGGTGCTCATTAAAGCCTTGGGATTCATAAAGTGAAGGTGCTTTTGTGATAACCATTATGGTTTTGCTGTAACAGGCCTGTTAAGCAGGGGTGTACATCAGCTTCACTATAATTGATTGAGCTGATCTGTGGAGGTTCCTGCCTTTGGAGCACTGTCTTCATGACAACGGCACAGCAGCAGTAGATCTGTGATTTATTACACAGTTATTTACACTGTTGATTCCCGATCAGCACAGGTGTAACATTTAGCTTTTTTTTTTAAAACTATCTGATCTTTTTATATAGGTATATTTAGCTATGTCACGGTGGCGTTCCAGTCTAAAGTCACGGACCCACGTGCACAGCTCGGGAAGCGTACAGGTAAGTTGGAGGAGTTCAATGCAGACGTCGTCAGGATACAGGCAATGGTCAAAAACAGAAAGGCAGCGGTACAGAGGAGGCAGGTAAAAGCGTGGTCAAAAACACAGGCAGCAGGTCGGTATCAGGTCGAGCAGGCAAAACTAAGGTTCAGGCTAGGAATTATCAACAAGGACTAAACAACGGGTAAGTAATGCAAGAGCGCTGGAACATGGTAGTAAGACTCGACGATCTGGCAGGGAACAAAAGGTAACTACTTTGATTAAATACAGAGCTTATGATTAACAGACTGACCGCAGCCAAACTGATCACGTGACCGGGAGTAAAGTGACACAAAAACATGGTAAAACAGAAACCGGAAATGATCAATTCCAGCTGTTTTCAATGTTTAAACGAACCCTAACCCCACTCTTCAACTTGAAATTCAGCTGCTTCAGCTTCTTTAGCAAATATTCTAGTCTGTTTAAACAATTGCCAGTACTCCTCAGATACATTCATCTATGCTTCCTGCTTCCTTTGTGTACATACAGCTAAATTTAAACCACCTCTTCTGATATATACAGCTCTATCTTCAATCAATTCATCAACACCTAGTGTCAGTCGGTTCTGTGAGACTAACTGAAAGCCTTCTGCATCCCAGGTCGAGTCTCTACCCATTGAGCTACCAGGCCTTCAGCTACCTCTCCTGTGAAACCAGCTCCCTGTTCAGGTTTGAGAAACAGAGACCCTCTCTACTTAAGATCAGGCCTAAAAACTTTCATTTTGATAAAGCTTATAGTTAGAGATAGTTTAGATCACTGGCAATGATTGGTAGTCACAGGAACCATCTCTTATTACAGTAGACCTAGACTGCTGGGGGTGTGGGGTGCACACCGGATCTATATGAGGTCATCAGGTGGTAGTATCATGTTCTCGGTAGCTAGGGTTGACCAGTAAAAATTCTCAGTTTAGCTCCTACTGCCGTCATTGACTTACTTGATCTACTCCCTGCACATTCTGTGTTCCCTACCCTTTGTTTCCACTTTGCAATCCATCTCCATTCAACATCACTGCTACACAGATTTTTCTTCTCATCACCATCTCTTCAGATTGCTTTCATCCTCCCACTAGTGCTTTTCCTGCAGACATGGCTGAATACTCAACTCCCCTAATATCTACAGTAATCTCAGCAGCTAAAATGTTTAAAAATGTTTTTGGCAAGTTTAGAGTAATACAGTACAGTCGTCAGTAAATACCCGACGATGGATTCGTCGGCTGCCAACTTTTTACGCATTGTTGCCTTGGACATTATTTGTCTGTTAGTGGCTTCTTGTTTCACCTGTTTAGCTAGCTGTATAGTTTGAGCCTCACTACACTGTGCAGACAGCATACCATGTGTTTATTCTACACAATAATCTGGCATCATTGTTCTACGTTTGACTAATTTTGTCCCTTTTCTCTCCAGTAGTTGTGCTTCTCCCTTTCTGTGTCCTCACCTACAGGTATAATCAGACTGAGAGTTTTGTGTCTCCAATGGGCAGGTACTAGTCCAACCATCCTGCCAGTCTTAAATTCTTGCATGTTGCTGTTGTTCTTTTATCTCTTGTGGCCACAATTAAAGACTTGCTCTATGTGGGCTTTTAATTGGATTTATTTGTGTAAGGTCCGGCCGTTTGGCACAGTGGTTAGCAGGTCGTGATCCTGTCGCCTAGGTCGCGGGCTCAGGCCCTGCCAGGTCCTGTTGTGAGTCTCCTCCCAACCTCAGAGGGCGGCACTGAGCAGCTGGTCTCCTTCCGGGAGCTTTATTAACTGGAGGACTATTTAAGTGGAGGATGGAGACACCTCCAGTTGTCATGTGTTTCATGGTTGACCTTGTGTTTGTACCTGTCTGACCTCGACCTCTGGCTTCTTGTTCCATGGTAGGTTATGTCAGGAACACACGGAGGAGGACCCAAATGCACAGCGCGGACGAGGGTTATAGTTAACAAACAGCGTTTATTAACCAACGTAGTCAGGCGATCCAGGTCATACACGAATAGTCACAGTTCTCAGGCACGAAAGGGAGCAGGCAAGATCAGGTCCGGGAAATATGCAGTAGTTCGGTACACAGATAAACACGGCAGAGGTACAGACGAGGGCTAGACAAAACTCGATGATCAGACAGTCAGGAGATTTACCACAAGGTCCAAGGCGAAGGTACACAGAAAACCGAGCAGAGAGTCCAACAGTACATCCCCAAGGACTCAATGGGACCCCAAAACCCCCTCCCATGGAGGGCGGTAGCAGGGAGTCCTCCACGACGGCCGGCGGAGTCCGGGAGGGCGGAGCCGAGGCCGGCCTCCTCCCGACGGAGATGATCCGAGGCTCCCAGGGTCGAGGCGGCTGACGACGGCAGAGACCGTGCCATTGCCGCGGCAGGAGGGGACATTCCCCAGGCGAGTGGCCGTGACGATGGCGGAGCCGAGGGGGACGGCGCCGGAGGAGGCAGCGCCACCCAAACAGCAGGAGGTCACCAGTCTGGCAGACGGGATGAGAGCCGGTGATGAGCCGGAACCAGAGGCGATGGCGGACAAGAAGCCGGAACCACTACCGGAGACGATGACAGGACCGGAGACGAAGACAGACGTGGAGACGGAGCCGGGACCAGAGACGAAGACAGACGTGGCCGGACCCGGACCACCAGGACCCGATGCAGACGTGACCGGAGCCGGACCACCAGGACCCGATGCAGACGTAACCGGAGCCGGGCCACCAGGAACCGATGCAGGCGTGGCCGGAGCCGGGCCACCAGGAGCAGAGACGAGCACGGCCGGGACCGGGCCACCAGGAGCTGAGACGAGCGCGGCCGGGACTGGGCCACTAGGAGCTGAGACGAGCGCAGCCAGGACCGGGCCACCAGGCGCTGAGACGGGTGTGATCTGTGCCAGATCACCAAGAACTGAGGCAGACGTGGTCGGACCACCAGGAGCTGAGGCAGATGTGGTCTGTGTCAGATCACCGGGGTCAACGTGGCAGACGTCGGACCACTAGGAGCTGCCTCTGCGAGTGTGGCCGGACCACCGGAGATCCAGATGGATCCTCCTCCTCCGGCAGCCCCCGGAACGGCACCCTGACGGGAACTGGAACGAACTCTACAGGGCCGACGGGAACTGGAACGACCTCGACAGGGCTGACGGGAACTGGAACGACCTCTACAGGGCCGACGGGAACTGGAACGGCGTCCTCACTGGAGTCGGCAGTGCTGCTCGCGGACTCCTCACCGGAGACGGCAGGGCTGCTCGCGGACTCCTCACTGGAGCCGGCAGGGCTGCTTGCTGCTGCCGAGCCTGACTGGACTGGACTCTAAACGTGACAAGGCTGGACTGGACTCTGAGCGGAGCACGACTGAACTGGGGCTGGAGCCTGAACAGGGCACGACTGAACTGGGGCTGGAGCCTGAACGGGGCACGACTGAACTGGGACTGGAGCCTGAACGGAGCACGGCTGTGCTGTACTGTGAACTGATTACTAATGAATTGCAGATGTGGATAATAACCGGTGGAAACGGGGACAGCTGTGACATACGGTAAACAGGAAGTGAAGCTAGAACAGAAACAGAAACCGGGGGTACTACCAAAATAAAACAGGAAATGGAAACTGGAACCAAAACATGATGACATGGCTAACAAATAAAAGTCCTTACAAAATAAAAGCAGAACTGGAACCGGATCGTGATAGGTTACGTGTGAGTTAGGTTGTGTGCAGCTCCGTTATTTTCATTTGTTACATTAGAGCTTTTGCAGATAGGCAAAGAGCCCAGTTCTGTGGTGTTTGAAGTTTTGTTTGCTCACAGTTATATTTGACCTGCTCAGGGCAGTGACTTTCAGTTTCCTTATTCTGTTTTTGTAGCTACTCCTGCTCGGCAGTGTATTTCTGTTTAGTTTGTCTGGTCCTGCTTGGCAGTGCATCTCAGTTTAGTTTATTTAGTTAATAAGTGCCAATTAGTATCTGCCCATCCTCGCCTGTGACTGCATTTGGGTTCCGTTCTGTCTGGTCTTGGGGTGCCGTAACAGGTCCGGCATAAGAACTTTATCAATCATGTTAATCATTCATTGCTGCAACCCCTGACGGGATAAGCCGAAAGGAGTTTTTTTATTTATGTAGTCTAGTGGAAAAGACCATGATATGGGATTCCATCACACCACTAGAGGGAGTACCTTAAACCCATATGCTCTAATTAGGTGCCTAGAGGAGGTTCGCTCTTTTCAACTGGCATGGGCACAGAGTGCGGAGACTAGTAGAGTAGGTAACATTTGAATGACAGGCAAAATAGTGGAACAGGCATATACTGACATGATATGCCACTATATCATTTCAATAGCATACTGTAAAACTATGTTTGGTGTTGTCTTAGAGCTATAGTTGTTAACTTCTGGATGGTTTCAGGCAAAGAAAATGGGTGGTTTTGGCTCGTGTATACCAGCATTAACTACACAATGGCTTTGCAGTTGGGAGGATCCATGTCAGGTGGTTGTTATTAAGTTGTTACAGTTTTAAGATTGCAATGTGAAGTTGTGATGTATAAATATGTTCAGTACTTCGGTCAGTCGTCTGTCTTATACAACGTGCTTAACAAGAACTACAGTAACATGTGCTTTGTGTAACCGTGGTAATGGGCAGTGTGAGTAAGATTTTCAGTTCTTAATATGTTTATGTTACTGGTGATTCCTAAGATATGAACAAGCCATAATGTGACATTTTATTATTATTTTATTTTTATTATTATTTTAATATGCCCCTTTATTCAGGTAATTTAGGGTATAAGATATATACCCTTGTATGCACTCCAACGTTTTTATTTTGTTTGTCACTGTTGCTCCAATGATTGCTATAGAAAACAAAATTGAAATGAACTACATGCTTTCAAATGCAAAACCAGCCACACTGGTTAAAACTGAGAGAAATTCCAGTAACCTGTTATTCTAGAAACTGCTTTCGATTAGTTTTTTAACCATACCACAAGCAGCTTAAAACCACCTGTTTCTGGCATTTCTGTAAATGAAGCAAATGAAACCTACCTGACCTCAGCTGACGAGGGGACTGAGTTGTTTAATCAGTACCAGTAAACTCATGAAATCAAAAAAGCTCTGTTATAAACCCTGGGTGTTTAGACACAAACTAGTACTGCTCCTAGGTCCGTGTAACTTTCGTTCAATTGATTTTTCATTTGAAATCAAAAATCGAAAAATGAAAAAATGAGTCGTTTTTCATTGTTTCAATTTTAAGGTGGTAATGAAAAAAGGAAAAATGCTTTTTCTGACGTTTCATTCGTTTCAACGAGTGTGGAAGCTCAGAGATGTTTGGACTTCATGGGGAAATGTGTTGCATTTTCTGAGTTAACCGAAGCCAAGCTTACTTCATTATCCAGACAATTCTCAGGATGATCAGCATGTTCAAGAGACTTAAGAGAATAAACTGACACACACTGAAGATTTGACCGTAGAAGTTGCTAATAGCAATAAGCTCAGATCAACTTCTGACTCTCATGATTCAGTAAAGCGTAAAAACAAAAACCATTTCAGCTTTTAAAATTCGACATTTTGATCTGTGAATAAAACGAAATGTCAGAAAAAGTAGCTTTATTTGTTCTTTTATTATCACATTAAAAATAAAATAATTATTATTTTTACCTTGAAATTAATATTAATTTCAAGGTAAACCATAGTACAGCAGTTGTTTAGTTATGAATGTGTCAGCCAAGGTACATCCCTATTTATATATTTTGCACCGATTGTTGTGTGCTTGCTTCCCTCACCCCTCTCTCTTCCCTCAGTCCTCTCTCAAACCACTCTTCTTGTTCCAGAATGTGACCATGGTTGTTGTCAAACGAGTGGCCCTTGTCATGTATCCGCATCTGAATGAAAATAAACATGCAAAAGGGGACATAAACAAATTAAAAAGCCTGGTCTAACACCCTGTAACATTGTACAATAAATGGACAAACTAAGACCACAACAGGTGAAACTAATTACAATAACCGATTAAGATTTTATTATGTACCATCAGAACAGGTAATCAGGAAGTGACATGAATAGAAAAACAAATAAAGATGTCACTGACCAAAACATCCCCTCGTGGCGCGAAGGGTCACAGACTTGGTGCAGTCAGTAAAACTTGACTTGGCTTCTTGCATTCTTTCACTTTTGAGTTTGTTCAAACAATTGTAAATTAATAATGTAAGTGTAAGTGTTAGTTAACTGCTTTTATTTTTATGAATGCTATCACACATTTTATTTTTACATTTTTTATTTATTATTCATTGTTACTTTTTACTCACTGCTGGTTGGATGTTGACAACACCACAAACAGCTTACAGTAAATGTATATGCACCTTGCATTGCTGCTGTTCCATTTCCTTCTACCTTTCTTCTCTCCATCAGGTCTGTCAGCTTTCTCCATCAGCTAGTCAAAGTGCCAGCATTCAGATTGTCTGATTTACATTGTTTTGTCCAGATACTCCCTGTCCCCTCAATTTATTTTGACAGGTTTAAAATGTGCCTGCTAGTGTGATGCACTCGTGTTTCTTTTGTATTTATGAATAAGTGTGGTTTGGTTAGCAATTTAGACGAGTCTGAATTTTCTATTAGTATCAGCACAGTTAAAGTTAAAGAACAACCTAAGTGATATAAACCTGTTGTTCCAGGATCTGAATGCTTTCGATTTCTGAGCAGCATAAATTCCACCACTGACAGACAGCATCAGTCCCCTGTTGACTAATGCCAGGTAAGCTTTAAAGAAACTTTATAGGTTGTTTTTTCTTATCCATAAATGTTGCAGTTATTCAAATTATTATTGTTATTATTTGCTTTTTTGCTTATAATTGCATCTAACCAGTGGCAAATTAAGATGCTTTATGCTTCAATAGTCCAATCTTTAATTCTGTAAAGTGGTTCAAATATTCAGTTACTGTTTCCTTTAGGTCTAGAAGCACAAGGAGCAAATTGAAATCAGCACTTCTACAATGAACACAGGGAGACAGAAGCTTTCAGGTCAGTACCATTGAAGACATTAAATCAATAATGTTACAGGAGGATGAGGCTAGGGCCATTCTGGTCTCAGAGAACCACTGCAGTACCTGTTCTCCAATCATCTGATTAGGTTGATCAGCTGTATTTTTCAAAGCAAAGATGGTAGATACTAAGTGATTGACTCAAAACATCTGACATCAACATAATCAGCTGTGGGTGGAGCTGTTGGAAAAACAAGCACAGCAGCAGCCTCATTCTTAAAGAGCTACCCCTGTACATAACCAAGATAAGGGATTACAGCTAAAAGATTATCCTGGTATAATTTATCTTTGACCTGGTTGCATTGTTGTGATTATCCACTTATCCTATTTTTATTTATTTTAATACCCAGCTCCATAGTGAGTTTCTCTGGTGTAGTCTGATGATGTGGACTGTATAAACGTATTCCTGCTATATTCCTAACAGAATAAGCCAAGATGTTTCACATTCTACATCTGTGAAAAACAGAAAATATATAAGAATATAAAAAAACAAAAACCATGATTACATACTAGTTTAAAAGGTCAGCAGTCACCCACCTTTTTTGCACTATCGACCACAATATTTTCACAGACCTGTCTTTTATTTTTGTGTGGCAGATAAATACAACAAAATCAAATGATACTTCTGGCATAAAAACTGTTTTTTTTATAAATATAATAATAAACGAGATGTTATGATCATTCAAAATGGCTGGTCAAGCCTGCAAGAGTTCCTAAACCCAAGTCAGAAGTGAAAACCAGATCTGAGACAATAAAAGTCCTCTTCTCCACAACATTCAGGAGGAGAGTCAGCACCAACAATCAAAAATCTTGATTACGTCATAAAGACATAAAGTAAACAATCACTTTTTTGTTATTGTTCTCTTTTATAGACCCAGAAAAATTCCTCTCCAGTCTTGGACTAAAGACGTTTTTTAGCAAGAAGCTAACGCTTCATTCGCTGTTGGAAATCAACAAAGGCAGTGTACACGAAGAAGAGGTTGACTCACTGGACAAAATACCACAACACTTTCTCAGGAAACTGTTTAAATTGAGTGCTGAGTGCAGGAGCTGTGTACAGTTAACAAACAACAATCACAATGAAGTACTTAATGATCTAAATAGCACAGATATCCTTATTACAGATGACTCCACAGACAGTGCAATAAATCCTCTGGATCTCATTGTAGCTCTCTTCCTGTGTGCTGACAGCTTCCTGCAGCAGGAAATGGCCTCTAAGATGTCCATGTGTCAGTTCTCAGTGCCGCTGCTGCTGCCCCCCCACGACAGCCACAGTGCATGCAGCCTGATGCTCTGGGCTCTGAGAGACATTGTCAGAGAGTGGCGTCCACACACACTGTCTGAGTCTAGAGGGTTTGTTCAGGGAAGCCTTGTACAAGCAAAGTTACCGTTCTGCTCTTTTGTCCGGCTAAGAAACTGTAGCTTGTCAAAATCTCAGCTCCTAAATCAAGTTCTCAGTTTTGGCCAATACAACAACAACATCTTCATGCACAGGGACATGAAAGGAGGAACAAATCACAGAACAATAGCCAATGGACTGGTAGAGGTTTGCTGGTTCCTTCCAAGTGGAACCAAAAATCTGGACATCTTTCCAGAACCAGTTGCGTTTGCTAACATGAGAGGAGACGTGGGTGAATCACTTAACCAGTTTAGATTTCTGTTAGAAGTGTCAACTGCCACCTTTGTTTTCCTGGATAAGGTGGAAGAAGATGAGCACAAGGTTCTGACTTCACTTCAGAATATGAAATCCAAACTCTTCTTGATTGTTAATCGCAGCAAAGGGACCACGAAACAGGACATTATGTCTGTCAAGATGATGATCAAAGAGATGGAATTACCAAACAGTAGGTTAAAAGCCAAAGACCCAAAAGAGAATATAGCAGAGTTTTCAGAGAAACTTTGTGTATTTATCAGAAGATCTCTGACCAATAAAGTAAACACAGTTAGCATAGAAAACATGCAGGACAAAGCTCGTAGACATGGTCTATCTGTGGATGAAAAGAGAAGTAAAAAACAAAACAAAGCAGCTGAGATGATTGTGAGAGAGGTTCCAGTGCAGAGAATACCAAACTACAAGAAAGACCAGCTTCCTTTACAAGGAGCTAAATGGAAAACATTATCACAATTAGAAATGGAGGAATGCAGGCTGAAGAAACCTGGTAACCTGGAACTGGAGGAATATAAAACTCTGTTACAAAGTCAGAAACTACAGATTAAGGAGGATCTTGGCAAACACAAGCAACAGGATGCAATGAAAGAGTTTATAAAACATGTCTCTACGACAGATCCAGAGAAGAGAGATTTTTTCCTAAAATGGATGAAGATTCATCTTAATGCACATGTGCAGTCTGACACTCAACTCTCTCTACTACATAGAAAAATCAAGGAGCAGAGCAGCAAAGAGAAGAAGGATGAAAATCTGCTAGCAGAGTTATACCAGGAATTACTGGACAGCTCGTTAGGAATAGAGCATTACATGAGGGAGATGGGACTGATCTACGAGTTCTCCACCAACAGAACCTCTGAAGAAATCTGTCGTCTTCCTGGTGTAGCTGCTGACATGCTGCTAGATGGACATCCTCTAGAGCTGCTGGATGGTGATGCCTCCAACATCCCAGAGACATGGGTGACAGACGTTCTGATGGAGCTTCACAACAGGGTTGGAGGGATGAGCAGACTGTTGGTACTGACCGTGCTGGGGGTCCAGAGTACCGGGAAGTCAACGCTTCTCAACACCATGTTTGGTGTGCAGTTCCCTGTCAGTAGCGGAAGATGCACCAGAGGAGCTTATATGATCTTCCTCAGGATTGGAGACGACGTGAAGAGTGATCTGAACTGTGACTTCATTGTTCTCATTGACACAGAAGGTCTACGATCTCCCCTGATGGCTCACAGAGAAGACAGTTTTGAACACGACAACCAGTTGGCAACGTTTGTCATCGGCCTAAGTGACGTCACCATCATTAACATAGCGATGGAGAACTTAGCAGAAATGAAAGATATCCTGCATATTGCTACTCACGCATTCCTGAGAATGAAGATCATGGGTAAAAAGCCAGTTTGCCACTTTGTTCACCAGAATGTTGCTGGAGTTTCAGCTCATGCAAAGACTGTGACTGAAAGAAAACAACTCTTAGACCAACTTAATGAAATTGCACAAGTTGCAGCAGAAATGGAAAATCTGCCTGATATCAAAGCTTTCACTGACGTGCTGGACTATGACGTAAATAAAAACAACTGGAACATCCCAGGTCTATGGCACGGAACCCCACCTATGGCACCAGTCAATACAGGTTACAGCGAAGCTGTAGCAGAGCTGAAGAAACATCTGTTACAGACACTGTCCTGTTACAAAGACAGAGCCATCTCTCAGATCCCAGAGTTTGTACTTTGGACAAAAAGTCTCTGGAAATCAGTGAAATATGAAAACTTCCTCTTTAATTTCAGAAACACTCTGGTAGCTCATGCCTATGACAAAATCTGCCAGGAGTTCCATCAGTGGGAGTGGGAATTCAGAAGAAAAATATATTACTCACAAAAAACAGCACAATTGAAAATCCTCAATGCTAAAGCAGAATTCAACCTACAACATTTAAAAGACTTGGTTGAGACAAAGAAATCTGAGGTTTCTGAAAAAATAACAGTCCAAGAAAAAATAATGAAGCAGAAGCTTCAAGACTATTACAGAAGTAAAAACATACACATAGATTTGATCAGGGAATACAAGATTCATTTCTATAACTTAATCAAAAGTATTGCCAAAGAAATCAGGCTTTTGCACAGTAACAACCTGGATGAAGCTCTTGAGTTGAAGAAATGTTCAAAAGAATTTCAGGAGAAAATGGAGAAATACAGAGAAGTGATTAAAGAACAGGCAAACAAACTTGTGAGAGAGCAACCCTCACTGTCTGATGATCAGCTAAAAGAAGAGTTTGAAAAGATGTGGACTAAAGAAACTGAAAAGATGATGGAGATGATGAGATTGAAAGAACAGAACATATGTGAGAACATCATCAAGGTGTTTAAAGGTAGTTTTGTCAATCGGAAAGTTGAATCATTCTGTGAGAACATTGGAAACCTAAAGGAACAAGGGAAGGATGAATTTCATGTCAGCACCGAGCATGAAGGACATACAAATTGTTTAAGTTCTGTCTTTTGTTTAAGAGACAGTTCTTTGCAGAGAACAGCAAATGACGTGATTAAGTCTGCTGAACAGATGCTGGATGATATAGCAAAGACAAACACTGATTATCATGAGTCTTTAACAAAGGATCTTCTAGACAAAGTAGATGAATCCTTGAAAAACTGCAAAAAGCGATACAGCATCGAGTTTGAATTTGATCTAAAGCTTCACATTTGTGGCATCGCCTCCAGAAAATTCATGGACATGCATCGAAAATACTTGTCAGATAATATCCCTCAAAATCTGCTGAAGAAGTTCAAGAGGCAGTACCTCACAGATTTTCATTATTTGTACAAACTAAGATCAACGGACAAGAGAGATTATTGAAAAAACAAAGGTGATCCTGTCTACTTCTGAGTCTGTGCAAAAGTAGTTTAGAGCAACAGCACAAAACACTACAGCATTTTAAAACTGAAACTGTGAAATTAAAGGCAATAACATAAGGGATTTCACTCTGATACCAGGTAACAAGAGAGGGTTCCATACAGTAAGTCCATATAGCAAATACACGATCAAAGGTATTTTATCCTAATTTTTTAGATTGATCACTTGCCCTAATGTTTAAATAAAACTGTGCAACCTTGGAATAATCTCCATTTAAAGCACTGGATGACCGTCAAATGTTGTTTAGTTGTGGACATCCTGTCCAGTTTGTAAGGTTGCCATGAAACTGTTCCTTGACCAGAACAGAACAGCAGTCTGTAAAGACAGACAGTCAAAGATGAGCCTCAGCCTCTATCACATTTAAAAACATGTTTACTGTACACAATCCCATTATAACATGAATGTAGTATTTTATTCTAAAATGTAATTTTGATGTAGATTAGTTTAAACTTATATATTTAATTTAAAATAAAATTTTTTTATCTTTTATTTTTCATAATTTATATTTATATTTTGGTTAGTGTTGAATAATGATTTTGGTGTAGGATCATCGTGTTGATGCTTGTGATGTAATGTGAAATATTTTCTATGTAGATGAAAATAATACACTTATTATTGGATTATTGCAAAAACTGCAAGCTACTATGAATTTCCTATATTCCTGTGCTTAACAAGAAAAAAGTTTGATATGCTCACTTAATTAAATTTTTTTTTTTAATGTTTCTATTTATTTTAAAACGTGATGAATTTTTCCAATGTAATGTGGGATACTTTACTTTAAATAAAGTAAGTAAAATAGTAATAAAGTAGAAGCTCCTTCAGGGAAAAAAAAGTTTGCTGCTTGCTCAGATGCAGATCAGCTGCTTGGCGCCCAGTAGAAACAGATATTACATAGCTATTCTTCCACTGTTGAGATTTCAGTTGTACATTTTATTTTGACCAGCTATGCTTATCTTGTTAGTGTACCTCATGTTAATTTGTATATATTTTGTCTGGTTTGTTGCAATAAATATTCTGCTGGGCAAGGAATACCCCCGTGTCCCTGTGTTTGTTTGTGTTCTCTGTAACTCAGCCAACCTTTCACAAAGTGTCAGAAGTTAAGCCATGGAGAATGGAGGATAATACCACCTCAGGTACTTTAGAGGAGGGGGCCCAGCGAGGAAACAGCCTCAATGTTCCTTCAGAGGCCAGTCTACTGTAGCAATACTGGACAGAATGATTGAGCACTTTATTCAGATACATAGAATATCAGATCACCCAACTCCAGTTGGATTTAGAAGCCACAAGGAAACTTCCAATCACATTATAACCACATTTAGCATTATTTGAAAGGCTAGTGGGAGTATACAGTATACAGTAACTGGCCTAGGCAAAAATGGGCTGTTTGACTGATTCTACTGTTTAATGGAAAGGCTAGAAATGCTTTGTAGCTAAGAATGAACTAAAACCATGTTTGATTTTCTGAAATCAGTCGTGCTACAGTATGAAACTATGAACACAGATATGGTTTTGCTCTATTAAAAATTGCACTGAGACTCCTGAAATGAGGTGGTCTCAATCTGCATCACCTACAGTAACAAACTGTGGTGCGGTCCTTCTGGTAAGAACACATACTAAACCAAAAGGGCACCAAAGGCTGCAAATCACTTGATTTGAGGGTTTTGGATTATGTGTAGATTTTAATTTCTGTGATTTGTAGACACAAAAAAGTTGCAGAATGAATCATGGGCAAACAGGGATAGATACAGTATGTGCCTTCGGCAACTCCCATGTATCAATATGTTGTTTTTCAGTCATGCCTCATTTTTAAACTGTAGGATTTGCTTGAAGTGGTAAATGCAAGCAAGCTAATAAAACCAGTTTAGGTTGACCTCTATCATAAAACTGTCTCTCTCTTGTCACAGAAATGTGTACAACACAGGAGTTCTTCCCATATTTACCTTTTTGTTTCCATGGCAGACACAACTGACTATTAAACAGAGAGAATGTTCTTGCGTAGTTTTAAGCTTTGTGTTTTGGTATGCTTGCATTTTTGCTTTTTGTGCATTTTTGTGTGAAACGGAATCGAACCAAGGACAAATTTCTGCAAGTTTACAGTACAAACAAATCAGCTGATTCTTACCAAAGCAAACAAATTAAGGTGTGAAAGCACCCTAAGATACAGTTTAACAGTGTTGATTGGTCATTAAAACCAGATCACTTTAATGCCAATGTAATCAAATACAGTTTTCTGCTAGACTAGTTATTAGAACATATGCAGTACTACAAACAGCCTACAAAAAACCTGCTATAAAACAAAATGCCGGTTCCAAATTGAAAGAATTCAACTTCTTGTAACTGTGTCAAGAATGTGTCTAAAAGGCATTTTTACTACCTGACAAAATAATCTTTGTCACCTAGAATGAGGAAGCAAAGTACAACTGTGACTTCTGAGAAAAAAACTGTCAAGATGAATCACATTCTTG
This sequence comes from Betta splendens, assembly GCF_900634795.4. NCBI lineage: Eukaryota > Metazoa > Chordata > Actinopteri > Anabantiformes > Osphronemidae > Betta > Betta splendens. The sequence goes on along the minus strand of NC_040900.2, from coordinate 13,567,789 downwards.
CACGCATGCAGAATGTTTTCAGGTACTGTATTTACAGTTTGTTATTACAGTACATGCAATAGGTATTTTTGTTTTACTGTACAAATCATTGTCAGTTACATACTAAAAGATAAAACTGTTAGTATAGCAGCATACCTTTTAATTAAGTACCATAATTAAACATATACAGTCTGCTGGTTGTAAAAACAAGAACAAAAGTTATTCCATAAAGCAGTATGAGGCTAACATACCAATACAAAGCATGCAAGCCCATAAATATCCTACTGTACATGCTAATTTGATTCAGCAGAATGCAGAATGATCATGACTGGAAGTCAACTAAGGCAAAGGGCTGTTGGCTCAGTCATCCGAAACACACAACCCAACGTGATTGACAGATCAAATGTTCGGTTAAAACAACAAACACGGTTTTCCATCCATCGCTAACAATTTTCCGTTCCTGGTCATTCCTTGAGTTGTGACGCCACAACCCTAAAAGCAGAAGCACAGAGATAAGCCACCACCAGCAGGAACCCTTCTTCGGTCCTCCCTCCGACCGCCCTGATCGGTCTTCTTGCTCGGCTGTTTATGGGCCATCTTGCAATGTCATTCCACTCACCTGTGCCTTTCCCTCTACAAATGCTCATACTTTACCTCATTCAGTCGGCCCTCGCTAGTCTGTCAATGTTACCAGGCAAGCCTCATCGACTGTCGCCCCTTTATATCCACCAGTGGGAGCTGCTGACCATAACATCATCTCTCTACTTCCGTTGTACAGACAACAACTAAGGCAACACAGTCCACACTCTCACAGCACCCAACAGGGGTCGTAGGATGCCATCGCCCGCCTCCAAGAATCACTGGCCTGCATTGATTGGGACATCTTCGAGGGTGACTTGGATGAAAAAACCTCCGCTATCACTGATTACATTAACGTCTGTATCAGTACATGTATTCCAGCAAAAACAATAAGGACATTCTCAAATTCCAAACAATGGATCATTCCTCAGGTAAAACAGTCCCTTAAAGAAAAGCACAAAGCTTACAGAGAAAAGAATTGGATCAATCTGAAACTGCCAACAGAAGATTAAAAAACTCAAGAAGACCGAAAGACTCAGAAGATTCAAAACTACAATATAAGGAGAGACTGGAACATGATTCTCTAATATGAACACAAAACAAGCATTCCAGAGAGTACAAACATTAGTGAGATGTGAGTCCAAAGCCAACACCTATGAATAAACAGATTCAGCACTATTGGTGAGGAAACTCAATACATTTTATGCTCGCTATGACAATGTGGATTTCTCAAGTGAAAGTGAGAAGCTGCTGGGGGCCCTTCCTCCACCGGATCCTGATGAATTACCTCCCTTCATCGTGGATGATGTTAGGTGTCTGCTCAGCAGGTGTAAGCAAGGCAAGGCCCCTGGCCCGGATGACATCACAGCGAAGGGACTAAACTGTGCCCAAGAGCTCTCCCCTATTCTCCACTCACTTTTTTGTGAGGCTTATGTCACTGCCACCATCCCCCTGGTCTGGAAGATGGCCACCATAATTCCTGTCCCCAAGAGGCCACGGCCCACTGAACCAAACCCTCAATGTTCCCACCCGGCTTATTCACCTCCAACCACTGTATACCAATGACAGCCTCAGTCCCTCACCAAGCATAAAGTATTTCAAATATTCCAATGATACCGCAATTGTTGCCCTACTCAAGAACAATAACTCCACTACGGACTATCACACAACAATAGCACTTTTCACTAAGTGGTGTGAAGGCAATTTCATGATCCTACATGTTCTAAATACAAAAGAGCTCATACTTAATCCCCTTTTACCACAGCAACCTATTGTCATAAATAATCAATCAATTAAACAGTGAAGGATTTTAAATACTTAGGAGTAACAATAGATAATTCACTCACGTTTGATCAGCATGTCACTGACATTGAGATAAGAAGCCATCAAAGACTGTACATCATTCGTAAACTTAAACAACTTCATGTTGCTCCCCATCTGCTACTGTTACTCTATCAAATTATTATTCAGCCAATTCTGATGTACTGCGCTAGCTGTTTTCTTTATCATACTCCGTGAAAAATTGGAACAAACTCGCAAAAGTAATTGCAGCAAAAATTGCAGCAAAAATAATCGGTCTCCCCATACACAACCTGGAGGAACTAAATAATAATGCCATTAAATGCTTTGCATTATCAATAGAACGGGTCCCACACACCCACTCAATGAAGATCTAGCTCTGCTTCCCTCAGGCTGTAGATATAAGGTTCTGAGGTACAGGAGAGCCTGCTTTGGACAAAGTCTAATCCCCTCTACTATCACCATACTAAACCACAGACCCAGATGAACCATGTTTGACTGTAATCATGTCTATTGTTCTTTACCGTTATCATTGTCAGACTGTTAAGTTCATTACTGTTATTGTGTTGTCTCGTCTGTACCATTGGCATATACTGTAAGTGCAGTGTTTTTTGAACAAGAATTTCGTCTTTGGGGACAATAAAGTATAAGGTAAGTATGAAGTACAGCACATCTCGTCTCATACAGTAAATGTTCTGGACTACTCTGACATATATCTATGTCATATGCCTTCACTACATCCACAAAGACACAATGCAGCTCCTTCTGACCATCTCTGTACTTTTCCATCAACATTCTCAAAGCAAAAATTAAATCAGTGTTGCTCTTACAGGGCATGAAACTGTACTGCTGCTCATGAATCTCAACCTTCTTACTAAGCCTGGCTTCCACTACTCTTTCCCACAGCTTAATTGTGTGGCTCATCAACTTTATTCCTCTGTAGTTGCCTCAGTTCTGCATGCCCCCCATTGTTCTTGGTGATCGGCACCAGAACACTTCTCCTCCATTCCGCAGGCATCTTCTCACTCTCTAGAATCCTGTTGAACAAGCCGAGTTAGAAACTCCACTGCTGTCTGTCCTAGACACTTCCATACCTCCACAGGTACGTCATCAGGACCAACAGGCTTTCTACTCTTCATCCTTTTCAGAGCCTTCCCCACCTCATTCCTTCTAATCTCTGCTATTACCTGCTCCACAACATCCAGATCTTCCTCCCTTCTTTCCCTGTCATTCTGCTCAAAATCCTCCTTCCGTCTTCTCTGCACACTCTCCTGGGTTGTTAGCACCTTTCCTGTCTTTCATCACCCTTATCTGTTGCACATCCTTCCCATCTCTATCTCTCTGTCTGGCTAGCCTGTACAAGTCCTTCTGTCCTCCCTTTATGTCTAACCTGTCATACAGCTCATTGTAAGTTTTCTTCTTGGCCTTTGCCACCTCCCTCTTAACTCTGCTCTGAGCTTCCTTGTACTCCTGTCTTCTTTGCTCAGTCCTTTCTACATCCCACTTCGTTTTAGCCAACCCCTTCCTCTGGATGCTATCATCTATACTTCCTCATTTCACCAAATGTCTTTATGTTCTTTTCTCCTTCCAGATGACACACCCAGCACCTTCCGACCTGTTTCCCTGATAACCTCTGCTGTAGTTTCCCAGTCATCTAGAAGCTCTTCCTGACCACCCATAGCCTGTCTCAGCCTCTGCCTGAATTCCTCACAGGTTTCTTCCTTCTCTAGATTCCACCACTTAGTCTTCTTTTGTGCCTTTCCTCTCTTCTTCTTCCTGATCACCAGAGTCATCTCACACACCACCATGCGGTGCTGTCTGGCTACACTCTCTCCGACCACCACTTTGCAGTCGCTAACCTCTGTCAAATGACCTCATCTATAATAGGATGTAGTCCACCTGTGTGGTCCTACCTCCACTCTTGTATGTTACTTTGTGTTCCTCTCTCTTTTGGAAGTAAGTGTTGACTACAGCCATTTCCATCCTCTTAGCAAAGTCCACCACCACCTGGGTTCCTTTCCTTTACACCAAACCTACCCATCACCTCCTCATCACCTATATTCCCCTCACCAACATGCCCATTGAAATCTGCTCTCACCACTACCCTCTCTCCTCTGGAGATACTCTCTATGACCTAAGCAAACTCCCTCCAGAATCTCTCCTTCTCTTCTAAATCACAGCCAACTTTTGGAGCATACCTGACTTCACCCCTTCGATTTCTAGCTTTAGGCTCGTCACCCTCCCTGAGATTCTTTTCACCTCCAGAGCATTGTTCCCAAACTTCCTCTTCAGGATCACTCCTATCCCATTTCTCTAGGTGTCTAGGTGGTGCCCTGCAAATGATGTGGGCTTTGTCTGCTCCCCAACCACTTAAACTATAAAAGTCACATACAAATCAAAGAGGAGTGACTTACCAGAATTTAATAAACATCAAAACAGTTCCTCTTACAAAACAAAGTAACAGTAAGTTAATAAAGTGTGGTTTATTAAATATCAGATCTCTCATCTAAATCCTTGTTAATAAATGACTTGATAAATGAGCATCACATAGATCTGTTCAGTCTCACTGAAACCTGGCTGCAGCAGGACGAATATGTTAGTTTAAATGAGTCGACTCCAATGAGTCACATCAACTATCATGTTCCTAGAAGTACAGATAGAGTTGGAGGAGTTTTAGAAATTTATAACTCAGAGTTATTAATATACTTCTAAACCTAAACATAGTTATAACTATTTTGAGAGCCTCACTCTGAGCCTTTCTCACCCACATTTTAAAACCCAGAAGTCAGTTGTGTTTGTATTGTTTATTGTCCTCCTTCTCCATATTCAGAGTTCTTAACTGAATTCTCTGTATACTTATCTGACTTATTTCTTAGCACAGATAAAGTCATTGTAGTGGGAGACTTTAATATTCATGCAAATGTTGACAGCAACTGTCTTGCACTCCTTTTAACGCCTTAATAGACACTATTGGTTTTACTCAGCAGGTAAATGAACCCACTCATCGTTTTAATCATACCCTCGATCTTGTCCTGACATACATGTATGGGGTTGAAATAGATAATTTAATAGTTTTTCCCCCAAACCCCCTGTTATCTGACCGTTTCTTATTAACTTTTGAATTGGCCATAATTGACCTTGCAGCAGCTGGAAAGAAACCTTGCTATAGCAGATGTTTATCTGATAAAGCTGTAGCCAGATTTAAGCAGATGATTCCATCATCTTTTGCCTCATTGTCTTGTAGATACACAGAGAAGAACAGTCACCTTAATCCTTATGAACAGGTTGACAGTCTTAGATGAGTAGATGATGCTACAGCTTTTCTACGTACAATGTTAGACACAGTGGCTCCTCTGAAGAAGAAGGCAGTGAATCAGAGGAGTTAGGCTACATGGTATAACTCAGTGATCCACCATCCAAAGCACAGGACCAGACAACTAGAAAGGCAGTGGCGTTCCAACAAAATAAATGTAAACTGTAAACTAGCCGGTAGGTGCCCATCTACCTGCTGGCAGTGGTAAATAGGTGCAGTAGATCGCTGTCATTGATTCGTAAGGTTGATCACGGCTCGGATGATTTAACCAGCAGAGTCAGTAGGGGCTGTTGAGCGGTTGTTGTTCAGACGGGAGGATCGAAAGTTTTGGATTTTGATTTATTAGCAAGCATAACTTAGCAAATAGCTAGCGGTATTGTGTTAGCTAACTGTAACCTGAACCCCCCACCCGTTATCCAGCCCTAACCCTAACCACAATAACCTCTAAAGCTGCTTAACATAGCAACTTAGCTAGCTGTTAGCTGTTCGCGAGAAGGCAGAGCAGGCACCTACTGGCCCGTACGAATGTGCTGATAAGTTCTGATCAGCCCATTCGTTATGGCTGATAACATCTGAAGCAGATGTCGTGCTGGTAGAAAAACACATAATTCCTCCCTAATTAAGAAAAACAAAAACCACCCCAGGTTTCTTTTCAGCACTGTAGCCAGGCTGAAGAGTCATAGCTATGTTGAGCTTACTATCCCTTTAAATCTCAGCAGCAATGACTTCATGACTTTACTTATAAAATTATCACCATTAGAGAAGACCTTCAGCAGCGACTTCTTTCAAATGACAGAAATCACTGTTTAGATCAAGCAACTTTAAATTGACCTCTCCTCTGTCTTACCTAGACAGCTTCTTCCCCATAACTTATATAGAGTTAAGTTCAAGAATGCCGTTGTGGAGCTAGCCCAAGCTAGTCAGGAGTCTAATGGCGGGCACGGAAGCCCCGAGCTCCCCCAGCGCGTCGCCGGAGGCGACGGAGCCAGTCTCAGTGAGTACCGCCACATATGCCCCGGCTCCAGACGCACTGGGAGCGCCGCAGCGATTTCCGGGAGATTTGGGGGACTGTAGAGCCTTTCTCACAATGTGTGAGATTCACTTTGAGCTTCAAGCGCCCAGTTTCCCCAAGGAGTGGTCAAAAGTCACATACGCGGTCTCTCATCTTACCGGTGAAGCAGAAGGCTACGGCAGAGTGGCAGAACAGGTCAGCCTGCGTGTCTACCTTTTTGCGCTTGTCGGCCCGGGAACAGCCCAAGGAGGTGGACACTTCGTTGCTCTCGCCATTCAGATTGAACAGGGACCAGGAGCAGCGCAAGGAGAGCTGGTGGGCGGGATCTGGTTGCGGGCGGGGAGGAGGTGCCTAACCCTAACCCTAACCCTGGCAGAGAGACTGTGGGTGGCCATCTTGCCTCTGGCGTTGCCAAGGGAGACTACGGCATAGGACGGGCGGCAGCTCTAGAGGATCACACACCACACCGATCCGGTAACTGTTTTTTCCCGATTCTCATACCAAAATGATTACCTTTTTAGTTGTCCCTCCCTGCTACCACCCAGTGGTCCTAGGGCATACCTGGCTCCGTCTGCATAAACCACGGCTCAATTGGCGGAGTGGTGAGATTGTGGAGTGGGGATCTGGGTGTGCCAGCTCCTGTCTTAAGTTGGACCCAACCTCGTCGGCGGACCAGGCGGACATGGGACCGGATCCAATGGACCTGGACGGGGTTCCACCGGACTACTGGGACCTGTGTGTGGGCTCCGTCACATAAGTTGGCGCAATTGGGCCCTTTTCCATCTCCGCAATCATTAATCCGGTATCTGTCAGGCTTTCTCTGCCTAGGTCAATGAAGATTCACCCCACCTTTCATGTTAGCCGGCTCAAGCCCTTCCCTTCCAGTCCCTTGGTTCCTCCTTTGATTCTTCCTCCTCCTCCTCGGGTCGTGGGTGGGGATCCGGCCTATGTGGTCAAGGAGCTCCTGGACTGCAGGCGACAGGGTCATGGCCGTCAGTACCCCGTCGACTGGTAGGGGTACGGTCCAGAGGAACGCTCATGGGTCTCGGCTACAGACGTCTTGGAACCCTGTCTGATCACAGACTTCCACCGGGCTCATCCGGACCTCCCAGGGTCGTCAGGCTCTTGAATTGGACTCTTATTGTGACTGTATGCTGACCCTCCTCCTTCCGCCCTCCGCCCACCCTGCTCGGGGGCGTGGTGGGTTGTGGGCATCTGGGTATTTGCCCTAGAGGGGGGGCTTTTGTATTTCCTGTTTTTTTGTGTGATCTCGCAGCCGGCTTCTATTTCGTAATCAGGGTATAAAGGCTCTGGCGCTCACCTCACTCCCTTGCCAGATTGTTGCGAGTGTTACTCCTCTTTCCAGCATTGTTATTTATGAAGTCTGCCTGTGTACTGTATCTGACCGTCGCCTGTCCTTGATTACCCGTTTGCCTTTTCCTACCTGTACTGCCGTGAGTAACCTGTGTATACCCAGCCTGTCTGCTTATCCCTTTTTGTACCCACGCCGATTGCCTGCCTGTGTATCGACCTCTGCCTGTTGTACGATTTTGGAACTTGCCTTGACCATTAAAACTGATGATACTCACCTCCTGGTTTCCGAAGTTGTGCATGTGGGTCCGTCATATCAAGCAGCCTGACACTTCCAAGTCGTCCACTTGTCTTTTAGATCCAATCCGAACCAGATTACTCAAAGAAGTTCTACCTTTAATCAGCTCGTTCATATTAAATTAAATCAACCAATGTTTACATAGGCTATGTACCACAGGCTTTTAAGGTGGCTGTAGTCAAGCCTTTATTGAAAAAAACTATTCTGGGCCCTGGAGAACTAGCCAAATATAGGCACATTTTAAATTTACCTTTTATTTCTAAGATTCTTGAAAAAATTGTGGCTAAACAATTATCTGCCCACCTGACTGGAGAACTTTTAGAAATATAACTAAAATCAGAAGCATCCTCTCTTAGAGTGATGCAGAGAAAGTGATTCATGCATATGCTACTCATAGGATGTCCTAACAGCTCCTTAAAAAGCCTACAGCTTATTCAAAATGCTGCAGCCAGAGTTCTTACAGGACAAAAAGAAAACACATTTCTCCTACATTAGCTTATCTGCACTGGCCTATAGCTAAGCTAAGCTTATAGTTAGAGATGGTTCAGGTCACTGGCAATGATTGTTAGTCACAGGAACTACCTCTTAGTTAAGCTGCAATAGACATAGACTGCTGGGAGACTTCATTTATACACTGAGCGCTTTGTTTGAATTGAATTCCTATCTACACCATGGTAGAACAGTTTGTATCCTCTTCAAATACTATGTGCTTTGCTGCCCTTTCACCTTGTCCTCTGCACACAGTACATCTATCTTCCTTCTCTCCATCATGTCTGCCAGCTCTCTTTCCCTGTCATTGTGCCAATGTAAAGAGTCCCTATTCTCAGATCTAGGCTCCTGCCTTTCCTCTGTTAACCCGGGCTGCGACCGATCTGGTATGAAATTCTTATGGACGTTTTGCATGATTGTTTTTGGCAAGTTTTACGCCCTTCCTGACGCAACCCTCTTTATTTATCCGGACTTGGAACCGGTACAGACGTTACTGGCTTGCAACCTCTATGGCTAGATTTGTTTAGCGTAAAGATCATTAAAGTTAAATTTCATTGTGTGACAATAATGTTTTCTACTAGTTTTGTAGCTACTCTCCTCTTCCCGGGACAACTTTAGTCTGACAGACTCATTTATTTTTCTTGGAGCAAAAATCAAATAAAAATACCTTTCTAGCTGCATTAGAGTTTTAAATCAATCTTTCTGAAAACGCCCAGGAAGCAGTGAGTCAGAGGAGCCATTGTTTATCCTGATGTGTGACTAGAAGACAACGGCAAATACTGCACACTGAGGCTTACTGGTGTCACCACACACGCGTGCACACACATGCACATGATTGAGAAGCATTAGGATACTTTTATTGGTTGCTTTACGACTGTAAAACAGCTGTAGTGTGTGTCTTCACTGCATTGTGTGTGTGTGTGTGTGTGTGTGTGTGTGTGTGTGTGTGTGTGTGTGTGTGTGTGTGTGTGTGTGTGTGTTTGAATGTGCAAGTGTCAATTGTGAGGCTGGCCAGACAAATAACATAAAGCCCAGATATTTAAGGTGCAGACAGAGATGATCATTTCCGGTGTGTGTTTGATAAATGAAATGAGGAGCAGAAGCGGAGGAAGAACAATGAGAGTAAAGAGAAGAAAGGAAGGACGATGGCACAGCATGAAATATATGTAACACAAAGTACTTTTTGTTCAAGAGTTGAACGAAGAGAAGAAATACAGATGAAAGTACTGACACAAATTATTAAAAGTTCAGTTTTGAATCTCCCAGGCCCAGAGAATAGCTCAGTCTGCGTCACCAAACAGGAAATCAGATCTTCCTTTCAAAACTAAATCACATGGTGAATTAGACAGTGATGGAAATTTTTCCACAAACCAATTAAAGCAGCTAGAAATTTAGCATTTGTCTGAGGTGGCAGGTAATGATTCATTGGCTACTGATGATCACCTAAAGCTTTCTTTGCATCTGGGTAAAAAAACTCTCTCGCTCTGCGATGAGTAACAATAAACTACGATAAGTTTATCCTTCAACATTTCAGTCCACAGTTTCTCCAATATTTTAATAAATAGAAATAATTCATATAATATATTAAATTTGGAAGTGTTCTGAAATTTTACCTGAATATGGCATTTGCTGCATTTGGCTACTAACTAACAGTGGCCCATTTTTATTAAACATCAGCATTTGTTAATTGCCACAGCTGGAAGCTCTAATTGAATGAAGGCAAATCACAATGAGGATATAGGAACTAAAAAATCCTTGATCACAAGAAGCTGTGTTTTTATTGTGTTCCTCTTTTACTTTATAGTTGCGTAAAAAATACAAAATTTGTTAATTTAAGTATTTTTTTATACACTTAATATTAATTTGCTTCTGTGGATACTGTTGTGACTCGGCTTCCACGCCACCAGGGGCAGCCTGGTTTCACCCTTTTGCTCTTGTGTCCTTGTTTCCTGTCTTGTGTTTCCTGTATTAGTTTGATTGGGTTCACCTGTCTTGTCTGGTATTTAAGGTCTCAGTTTGTGCACAGTCTTTGTTGGTGCATTACTTGTGTCAGGAACGGCAGATGAAGGACCCACATGCACAGCACAATACACGATTCTCTGGCGTTAAAGAGTGTGGTTTATTCCAGTATGCGGAGTAAAGTCCAGGCAGGGTCATACACAGGTGATCAGACGAGTTACATGGGATTAGGCGGAGCTGTAGTCAGGAGCAGGCACAGATCATAACCGGGAGGAGAGTATAACACCAAACATCAGGCGTAGAATCGTGGTCAGGCAGGCAATGGTCGGCAACAGGCAGTAGTAACGAGGTCGAGCATCAAAAAAACCAGGAAACACGAAGACACGGCAGGAACAATGAAACTGGGAAAGCACGACGACACACGAACAACGATCTGGCAAGGGACTGAGGACACTGGTGGTGGTTAAATACAACGTGACTTGATTACTGATACAGTGCAGGTGTGGATAACGACCAGGTGAAGCAGGGACAGCTGTGACAAGAACAAAACCCGGAAGTAAAGCTAAAACAGGAACAGAAACCAGGAGATTACCAAAATAAAACAGGAAACAACTAGACCCAAGACCCAGATCGTGACAACTTGTTACTTGTTACCCGTTACCGTGCCATTGTGCTCTGTCCAGGTTTGTGTGTTTGTTTGCTGATTACGTTAGATACTGTTGTTTACATGTTTTGTGTTTTAGGATAGTTATTTAGTTTCCTGCTCTGCAGCGATCTTTAGTTTTACCTGTGAGTTTTATGTGTTAGTTTGCATGTTTTGTTTTCTGGTTTATCCTGCATATGCAGCGGCCTTAGTTCGTGTTGTCCTCTGTCTACATGTTTAATATATTAAATCATTATTTGTCAGTCCTGTCTATGGGTCGTGCATTTGGGTCCTACCCCCAGTTTGTAGGCCATTGTAGTTTGTCTCCCCGCTCAAGGAGCGTGTTTTAGAATATCGTGAAGTCTAGTTTGACTCTCGTTTTAACAATAGTAACCCGTTTAGTCCAGTTTGACCCTCGCCAGTAACAGATACCTACAGTACCAACATGTTTGAACCATTCCTGTTAGTGTTTCTTTGGTTTCTTTTTTCTTCTTCTTTCTTAGTTTTTGTTCTTTCCTGTACCTCATTAAAAGGATTCACATGCGCTTAGAAAGCTTTGCTGACTCAGTCAAAAACACAGTTAAAGGAACTAATGAGAAGCAGCAGAGCAATCCTCGACTACATGACGCTCCTCGTTTTACACCACTTAGGTCAGTGTCTCCCTTTACATATCTCTGCATACAAGCTCATTGTTCCGCGTCAGCAGCAGAATCCTTCTACACTCAGGGATCTGTAGGTGTTTCTGAAACTTGGAAAAGAAACAAATGTATATAATTATGATCAGATCCAAATGAGGAGTGCAAAATGAAGATCCAGTGGTAGAGCTACACTACTTATTCGGCTGCTCCACACACACACACACACACACACACACACACACACACACACACACACACACACACACACACACACACACACACACACACACCAGCTCTGGTTAGAGTCACTAATGATCTTCTCTTACAGTAGCTTCAGACAATGGTTTAGTTTCTGTCCTTGTCCTGATAGATCTTTGTGCTGCATTTGATACAGTTGATCATAACATTCTATTACAAATACTAGAACATAGAATCGGAATTAAATGAACAGCAGTGGGATGGTTTAAATCCTATTTGTTGAACAGATTCCAGTTTGTTTATTTTAATGAGGAATTCTCCACATGCACAAGGATTAGCTATGGAGTACCACAGGGTTATGTGCTTGGTCCAATTCTGTTTCTCTCTGTTCTCTGTGAGAACAGGCAAGGTGTAAGACCTAAAAGCACAGCACAACACAGATGTAGGCTTGTAGAGCTTAATGCTCTCGGAATAGTCGCAGGTTGGTACACAAGCAGACAGCAATAATAATACAGGCATAGATCAGTAAAACAGCAGTCTAAAACATGCTGAAGTCAAAAACACGATAAGGCAGAGTCCAAATACAAAATCCAGGGAGCAGGCAAGGCAAGGGCAAGGCAATAACAAGGAACGGTACACAGACTTACTATACAGACTCACATGAGCAAAACACCAGTTACTAGTAGGCGAGGCAGTCACCTGAGACTGTAAGACCAGACACACCAACCTATGAACTGCCTGGATTAACTACAAGAAATCCTATGACTCAATGCCTCATACATGGATCACGTAATGCTTAGAACTATACAAGATCAACAGGATTCTAAGAACCTTCACCCAGAGCTCAATGGGGAAATGGAAAACAACCCTAGAAGCAAAATGTAAGCTGATGGCCCAAGTCAACATCAATTGTGTAGCAGCAAAGGAGCAGGCTCTGAGTACCAGATCAATAGAGACTGGGAACTACCAGACTAGCCAGGCCCCCAAGTGTAGGCTGAGCAGAGATGCCCCTGAAACAATCCAGCACATAACAGCGCGATGCAAGATGCTAGCAGGCCGGGCATACATGGAACGCTGTAACCAAGTGGCCGGCGTTTTGTACAGGAACATCTGTGCTGATTACAGGCTTGAAGTCCCCAAGTCCAAATGGGACACAACGCCAAAGGTGATTGAAAATGACAGAGCTAAGATCCTGTGGGACTTCCAGATGAAGACTGACAAACTAATAATAGCCAACCAACCCGACATAGTAGAACAAGGCTGTAGTGATAGATGTAGCAATCCCAGGTGACAACATCAGCAAGAAGGAGCATGATAAGATGAAGTACCATGGGCTGAAAGAAAAGATAGAGAAGATGTGAAGGGTGAGGGCACAAGTGGTCCCCGTGGTGATACTGTAGGAACACTGGGGGCTATAACTCCCAAACTGGGAGAGTGGCTCCAGCAGATTCCAGGAACAGAACCTTTGGTAGAGGACCCATGCTTTCAGGAATAAAATCGCTCCAAAGAAGGAAGGAATTTTTATCTATATAGTGAATTCCACCATCACACATTAAACCCTGCCTGCTTGATTGACTGTCCATTGGCATCTACTAGCTAATAGTAATAATCTTGAATCACATATCCCTGTTGGTGAAATCAATATGTGTCTGTACACATCTGAATCAATGGACACATGCATATTAACTTAGAATTAGAATTCCCTAATTTTTATCCCTGCATCACCAGCCACCTGTCCATCACAACTCTCCTGAACATTGTAAAAATGTCGTTTGTCTTTTGCTCCGTCATTTTCTATGTTGTGCAATGGCCAAGGTGGAGCAAAGGTGACCAAATACCTGGAAAACAGCAATAAGAACTGTGTGTGTGTGTGTGTGTGTGTGTGTGTGTGTGTGTGTGTGTGTGTGTGTGTGTGTGTGTGTGTGTGTGTGTGTGTGTGTGTGTGTGCGTGTGTGTTTTCCAGAGACAAATTGTAGGAAGTTATTAGAGATAGCTGCATCTGCCCTCTGCTCCTTTTCTCCCTGAGGAACACAAACACACACTGTCATGTTTCCACAATTATTTTGACTCACATTCTTGTCTTGAAGATTTTAAGTGAACCAACATTTCGGTTAGTGTAACCACCAACAACAACCTCAAATCTCAAGCTAAAAAGTAAATTAAATGTTATTATATTGTCACAAATAGACTTTTGAGACAAAAAGTGAGTGTACAGTATGAGAAAGAATCTGCACCATGACTCTGATAAACATGCTCAGATTCTTCTCTATAAATTGAGATTAGCTCTCTGAACAAATCCCAAGGAATGCATGAATCTAATATTTCATCTTAGAACTGTGACACTTAGCAGAACAAACTCTCTCCTCTGCTTCCAATGAGATTAGATTTAGTACATAATCGTTGAACTGATCAGAAAAAACTAAATCTTCTGATATGATCATATCTAAATTAGTCCAGTGTGTAAAGCCTTAATGTGACAAGATTAAATGCATCTTAATGGCTGAATAAAATTACCAGCTGTAATGTTGCAACAAAATGAAGAAACAAACACCTGCAGCAACAAACAATTACGCATGTCTTGTAAACTATTAACTTCTTCATGCAAATAAATACATGTAGATGTCGAAGTGGATTTTTGTTAGTGCATTTACATATGTGGACAAAATTGTCGAAAAGATTCAGAATGGTAGCTGAAGTAACTTGAATATAACAAAAGTAAAATGAACAAATTACCAACAGACACAGCTTTTAACAGAAGCATGAAGCAGCACAAGTAACGGCATCTGTTAGACTATTTGACCGTAAAGTCACTTTAAACTAAAGTGTGTCCTGTAATTTGAATCACAAGTGTTCAAAAACTTATCTTAGTCTAATAACTGATTAGTGAAAAGTCACTGCGTGGTTCATGGACTGAACAAACCGAGGAAAGAAGACAACAAGAGATTTTCTCACAAGTTCAATGTAGGTCCATATTGAGCATTTATCACTAAATCGTTTATAATCTAATGAAAAGACACCGTACAGACTGTGATACATGGAGGAGGCTCACTCATGTTCTGAGGCTGATTTGCTTCATCTGGCTCACAGTGTCTTCAATCTGTGCACAGTGCAATGAAATCTCAGATCTATCAGGGCATCTGGAGATAAACGTGCTGCCCAGCGTTAAAAAGCTTGGTCTCAGTTGCAGGTCATGGGTCCAACAAGATAATAGAATTACAGCAATACCTTGACTCAGAAGCCTCAGAAGCACCTAATTATAAAGTTAAGAGTGGCATCATTTCTTCCATTATAAGATGCTCCTGTTAAAAGAGTTCCATTCCAAATGTCTGCGTTGTTCACAAGTTGTGATTACGTCTGTGTTTTCAATCATCTTATTTAGAAGCCAGTACAGTATTTTTTATTCCTTTTGAGTCTAATTTAATGGGCTGCCAAACTAACTCACATGTCCTTGGATGGAGTCAAGCAACAACACTGTCAGATACTGTGCTGGAATAAAACATCATTAATGTAGTGGGGATTAGGACGCAGTGGAGCAGTTTGAAGTGCATTTAAAAATTCATGGTCAATTGTTTCCCACATATAAATTTCTAGAAGAAAAGGAGGAAAAATGCTTTGATGTTGCAGAGGAAGTGTCCTTCACTTCAGAACATGGGCAACGTCGAACTGCCTGCTTCGACACATGCACATTTTTCTGCTTTTCTTTTCACTCTGCCTTTTACAAATGTGCCCTTGGAACACACCCACATAATAGTTGAGAAAGAAAAATAAATGTAAGCTGAACCTTTTCGTAAGAGAAAGGTTTGAAAGGAGCATTTGTGTGATAAAAAGCGGGATAAATTGTGTATTGTCAACATCCAGGCTTTTATGGCCACGACAAAGGAGGAGATACACGGCCTGAAGAATTCAATAAAGCAATTTATTCAAAAAGAAGGAAGTGTGGAAATTCAATACATGGAAACTTCAAGTGGCATTGGTTGTGTACATTAGTAGGAGATGTGAGAGAGTGTGGAGGAAAATCTAGGTCCATAAAACAAAACGTCAGCACGTCACAAAATTCAGGTCTAGATTTATAAGCTGGTGTTACATTCAGTAAAATAACTCATATAAATGTCATATAAATGATTGTTATACAATATGAATTTTAGAATTGGTCTATATGGGCATCACTTCACAAGAACATCATTTAAGTCTTTATTAAGTCAAAGAAGCAGAAGAAGGTTTTCCACAGCATCCTGCCTGTTTTAGGTTTGCTGCTTTGCTTCTACTGGCGGCAGGTTGACCTTAATTATCTATTGACTATGTATAGATGCTATTGGACATGATAAAGGTTTTCATATATGGGTTTGAGCAGGGGCTCAGCGCTCACTCAGCAGGATAACATCATCACCTCAACAGCACGTGAACTTGTGAGCATGTTAACATGATGCATCATACTGTAGGAGCAAACTAAAGCTATAAGCATCGCCAACTCGGAGGATAAGACCTGATGAATTGCTGGGTGGGTGTGTTAATGGGATGTATATAAACGGAACGCACCGATACAGTTGCTTACAACATGCAAGTAAGTGTAAACCCATTTGAAGCTGCTGCTGCTGCTGCCTGAGGACAACCTTGAAATGTCTTAATTAGCCAGCATTAGTATGAAAAGCCTATCACTGAGCTCCACAATGGCTCGTTATTGGGTTTATTGATTTGTTCCAACTAAGCACTTAATCAATTTTCACCACTTAAAGTGAAGTGATTTTCAACGTTTTCATTACAAAAGCACATTAATTAAATAAAAAATAAATACTCTTTTTTTACAAGGCAGTCAGTTCGACAGCTTGTTTCCGTTGTGTTGCAGGAGCTCAAAGCAGCGTCTTGTTTGTCATTAATATGTGACCAGAAGCAGCTTATGCCAGAAAAAGAGGATGTGACGATTTGTTTTAGGACAAACAATCCGCAGAAATGCATGAATGTCTGCAGCTTTAATTGACTAAAATTCTGGAAAGCTCTGACTTTTAAACCTCTAAATCAATGAACATGTGAATGCGACAATTTTCAGCAAAGTACCAGCAAAGGTTAGAATTAAGCTTGGTGCAGTAGGGCCTGACTGTTTCAGGATGGAGCTGGTTAAATGCCCAAAACACATCACTCAGACGGGTTCGGTTCAGATTTTCGTTTGTTTTACTTGCTATCATCCTCAGGGATTTCCATCGCTACACGAGATCGTGCTCATTAATTGGTCCTTCTTTTATCTCCTGCTGTCAGTTTCTGCCTCTGCCCAGTGGTTTCTTGTTAAGACGCCACTGTGTATAAGATGGGCAGTGTCCACACACACACACACACACACACACACACACACACACACACACACACACACACACACACACACACACACACACACACACACACACACACACACACACACACACAATATAACGATATAGGCAAAGAGTGACTCAGAGCCAGTTATCCATAGAAATGGAGGCATTAAATATTCACATGACATGACTGGTCTGAGTCCACGGAGGGATTTAACCACAGACTCCACCTCTGCTGTGAACAAAGCTCTAAGTTGGGGGTCTGGATATGTTTTGAGTTTGAATGAGGCCGGGATTACTGTTTAGTAATTGAATCTAAATAGAAGAACTCAATAAATGCAGCTTGTGTGTCTGTGGGAGAGAGAGTGAGAGTTGCAGAAGGAGCTGTCAGCCGTGGTTTAACTTCTTAATAAGCTAAATTAACTTTAGGGCTTTTGCTCGTACATTGAAGCTCACACACATGAAAAGGCCTCGGTATCATTAAATTTAAATTCATCACAGGACTGAGGTCAATAGGTGAATTATTAATGCTGCAATATCTCTGAAAGAGAAAGAGCCAGAGGGTCGGGGTGAGTCATCATTGAGTCGCCTGTGAACGTTACGTGTCTGGACAAATGATGTCTTCTTTTGATTTTTGATGTAAAAAAGGTGGTGCTTTGAAAAAACAACAGCAACACATCACAGCAACTTCCCCAGAGAGACATACACTGTGAATGAATCCTAGTGCAGTATTAATGACTAAAACTGACCCCAAATAAATGACAAAGTGCGTTTTAGTCTATGTTCACTACCAAACACATATAACAGCAGTATCTGATTCTGAACAGCTCTGCAGAGCTAAAAATAGTAAATGTAACATCAGCAGAATGAAAGGTGCTCTTGGAATGAAGCCAAAAACACAGGGACACAAGGAGCTGTGCAGAAAACCCTAAAGAGTGGCCAGTAACCTGCAGACACAGAGCAGAGCATTTGGTTGGAATGATACAAAACAGCTGTGTTCTATTTATCTAGTCAGTGTCAACATTCTTTAAACTTTAAATGTTACTGTTGCAACAATTTAATCACATATGAAGACTTTAAAGTAAAGATTATGAATCAAAACAAAACAAACTGATTCTTTCTGAATTCTTTCTATAGGAAAACAAATGTAAGATTGTGTGTTACCATGTCAGTTGCAAGGTTTGTGTTTACTTCATGTGTTAAGAAGGTCAATCTCAATTTTTGGTTAATTCTTTTTTGTTTTATTTTTTTACTCAGATGTGATCAACGCTTGTGTGAATCTGTTCTCCTTGTGTCTGGTGGAGATCAAACATAGTATCAGCCTTGGAGGACAAAGTGATGCCTCCCTTATTTTGGAGATGAAGCTCTTCTTCCTTCGTTGTCTGTGATTCTCTGTGAATGTCTTTCAGGCCTGCTGAGTGTATGAGGAACAGATAATGACTTCATTAGCATGCAAAAGAATATTGACTAGAGGACAGATGGAAATAGGACGTCAAGATGTGCTTTTATGGTTTGGGCACAGGGGGCGCTGTTGATCTGTGAAAATGTGTGTGTGTGTGTGTGTGTGTGTGTGTGTGTGTGTGTGTGTGTGTGTGTGTGTGTGTGTGTGTGTGTGTGATTTTTCTCTCTGCTCACTGGCTAAGGGCTGAGTGTCCTTTTCTCAGTGCCAGGAATTAACGATTTCAACCTCTCTTTCTCTCTCATCTCACACACACACACACACACACACACACACACAAACACACACACACACACACACACACACACACACACACACACACACACACACACACACACACACATGCACGCACAGTGCTGTCTCTTCAGTTCTTCTTTCTCTCACACGCTTTCACTTTAAAATGTGGATGCCTTCAGTTTATACATGTATGTTATGTTCACTTGTCAGAGCATCAGTTGAGTTTTTAATCTAGCTAACAGCTAACAGCTGGTTTAGCGATGTAACAGTAGTTACCTGGTCTTTATTCAAGCTGCACATAATTAATGTGAAGACCACTGGATGTTATGTTATTCACCTTATTGGTCTGAAGTGGGATAAAGGAGAAGCACCCTGTTTATAGGATCCATCCTCATTACGCAACATGAACATGTGTATGATACTGTAAAGTATTTCACAATGTAACTGATACATTTTGTTGTTGTCAGAACAAATGTGATTTTCAATACAAAGCAGATATATCAATTTGTACTTTAAGGATGAAATGAAATGAAAATTGGTTTCAATTTGTGAATCATAGCAGCAAAACAAATGGAGCAAACAGCTTTTCACATTTTCGAAATGTTCGTGTTCCAGGTAATCAGACGACACAGAGGTGCTTTCCTACGTATCCTAACATGATTTTTATTTCCAAGATTGTAAATTTTGTTCCCCTATTCGGTTTATACATCGTATGCTCTGACGCGACACCTTAAAGTCAGGGGGTTCATTTCATGGACCCCCATTTAAACTGGTATAAATGCTTTCCTGTGAAATGTTTAAGAATTTGTCCACCACAGATTAGAATTTGTTTCAAATATCTGTATTCAAATTGAATAGATTCGTTAGATTCTGATTTTGATCTACACATCCTACAATTCTGTCCAGCACCAAAGGACCAGTTGGCTGCAGACGTCCAGCTCTTCTGGGCCTCCTGTCAGGGCTGGATTTGCACACAGTCCGAGGAGAAGGTTTCCATGGAGGTTCAGCTCAGGGCAAAAATGTCCTTTTGGAAGAACCAATACAATTTAGAGGTGAAATGGAAAAATGTAATGTGCTGTGAGATGAATCACTGCTGGCAGATAGAGCAATAACTTACACATTCCTTTCTGTGGAATGAGCCCACGCCAACTTCAAACGCTGGGATCGCTCGTAGCTGCTGACAGCACTTTAACAAGAGCCCTTTAACGGAGATTTAAGTTTGTTTGTCTTAAAATGTGCTCTAACCACCGCTTTGCTCACTCTTCCTTCCTCACTCGCGTCAGTAGTTTTTCAGAGAGCGTGCTGACATTTACTTCACACTCCTTTGATTCTTTCACATTTCCCTTCAAATTCCGCCTTAAATATGCTTTTTGAACGCAGCGCGCTTCCGTTCGCGTTGGAGCAATCAGTCGGAGCGCCGGCGCGATTTATGCCTCCGAACAGCGGCTGTTAATTCACACAGCTAAAATAAGTCTCTTTCCGCATGGAGCGAATGATGAGACCCGGGAACTTCTGTCTGTGTCACTTAGTTGTGTGTGTCTATTTTGGGAAGCAGTTATACCTGTGTTAGATGCAGGGAGACAGATGGAACACTTAGTCAACGCTCCACGTCAGTGATGCTAAGTTTCTGAGCAATGAGAAATAGACCAAATTGGTTTTAATAATGCAACAAGCCCTTACTCAACTTGCTAATTTGTCTTCCCATAACTCAAAGGCAACACATACACCACTGCATGTACTGTACCACAGTATATTGTTCACAGTCAAAATAAAGTAAGACATCCAGGGTTTAATTATTGCAGTGTAAAATTACCAAATGTGTGAATTTTGTACGAAGAACTAAAGCGAAATGCAGCTGAAGACACGTGAAGAGGAGACTGATCATAACACGCAGGCCTCCAGCTGCACAACACGTCTGAAGCAAAGCGTTAGTCTCAGAATGAGACCCCAGGCACCAACATTATGTGGACGGCCACGCGTTAACCACTGAGCTTCACCTTGATGAACAGACAGGAAGTGGGCCGCAGGGAGGCAGGAAACACTGGAGAGACACCGAGTCAAACCTGGCCTCAGGCTCCTCTGCAGCCACCGGCTCCATGTTCTCCATCTTCACAGTCACAGCAATAAACACCGACCGAGAGGGCGAAGTCCAGGCTCCTGACAGCGATATATCCTCAGAATGAGCAGGGAACCAAGAGGAAATTTAAGTTATTAGTTTTATTGATTCATAATTCATCATCTTCTTCCTTCTAAATGCTGTGGGTTTCCATTTGAACCGCAGGACGGCTGCGTCGAAGCCGTCCTCCTCTGTGCTTTACAGAACATGGTGACGAGCAGCGCGGCGCCGTGTGCTCGTATCTCGTGCGACACGCGCTGCGGGGAGATCCGTCTTCCTTAGTGTCGAGCTGATATTGCCTCTAATTTCGTCCTCAGCATCGGCAACATCAATATCAACAGTGGGACAGAAGTGAGACGAGCAGAGAAATGGAGAGAGATGATAACATGCCAGGTACAATGTAGCGGCGCTGGGCTAAGAACAATGCGTTATGTTTATTGCTGTGGAAATCACATCTGCGCCGCACGTGCTTAAAGTTTACTAGAAGGGCAGCGCGGTGGTATTTTATATGGAAAGCACTGAGCTCCAGCTGCAAGGACAGCCCCCATCCGTTCTGTGTGCGTCTGTCTTTAAAAACCCTCCTCCTGCACCAACGGACACCGGATCACCTCAGACAGTGACGCATGGCCTCATCGGGCACGCGGGCCGCCCCGGGTCACCGTAGATTTAATCTGCTGAGCACCCCATCGCTTACAGAGTCTGTGACCTGAGATTGTCTTATCCAGAGGTAAAACAGCAGATCCGCTCCGATAGCGCCCGGAGCCACACTGTCGGTAATCTATACATGATCTCCAAGCGAGTGGAGAGGAGGCGACTCAACGACTGCCGGACCCACAAACACGGCCGTGTTTTATGCTCATGCTCATATCAGAGTCATGTCACCTCCGTGGTTCCAACAGTAAAAGTCTCCTGTTCTGTACAGTAAGGTTGATCATGACTCGGATGATTTAACCAGCAGAGTCAGTAGGGGCGCTGTTGAGCGGTTGTTGTTCAGATGGGAGGATCGAAGAGTTTGATTTTGATTTATTAGCGAGCATAACTTAGCAAATAGCTAGCGGTATTGTGTTAGCTAACTGTAACCTGAACCCCCCACCCGTTATCCAGCCCTAACCCCAACCACAACCTCCAAAGCTGCTTAACATAGCAACTTAGCTAGCTGTTAGCTGTTAGCGAGGGGGCAGAGCAGGCCCCTACTGGCCCGTACGACTGCGCTGATAAGTTCTGATCGGCCCATTCGTTACGGGTGATAACATCTGAAGCGGGTGGATGGATTCTGTCCTGATGATGCTGTGATCAGGCTGCACAGACCTGTAGTAGGAGGCGCTGCTCCAGTAGGAGCCGCCATTAGAAGGGCTGGAATGTCTAATGTAGCTGAATCATTACCTCACTGCCAAAACAAAATGTCCCTTTGGGGACAATAAGTGTATTGAATTAAACTGGAGAAAGTCAGTTAATTTCCATTTTCCTCCCATTTACAGAAGCATTTCATCAGGCTGAAGTTATTACATTACCCAGTTCTGTCATTAGACGCTACTGGGACCTCAGCCCGCTTCACTTGTGTGTGACATTTTCTTGTTATTGCACCAGGATGCGTTTCATCACATTCTGCATATCCTGTGCTTAGATGGGCCTTGAGAGGGAGAAGCCGGGCCCTGTCCTCAGACGAACCAGAAGCTCCCCGTCATCAGTCACGCTCCTGTAAACTCGCTGCAAGAAAGCAACACAACAACATGGAGTTCAGTCACAAGTGGAGCCGGTCCCTTCCTTTGTGTGCAGCTGTGTTTTCTCCTCCGTCATCCTCCCTCTCCTCACCGTTTCTCACCCTCCCTCCTGTCTGGATGTCTCACCCCCTCCCCCCACTGAATGCCTCTGTAATTCCTATTCTTATCTGCTCGTCAGCTCCAGGAAAAGAGCTTCTTTACTTATGTGCTCGTCTTCTCCATGGGGGAAAGAGGAGACATTTTAGAAAACTAGAATAACATGCAGGGCATTTTAGACCATACTCACATGTAAAACAGATGAAGGGGTGAAAGAAAAAAGCTGATTAAAACCATAAATATTTTGGAATTATTCTGTGGCCGCTTGCTTTAAGTTATTGCTAATTCTGTCTCCTGCGCTTTAATTCTCTTATAAAAATCCCAGAAACTCTTCGAGCCCTTCGAGGGACAACTGGCTGGTTCTATACACAAACACGTTCGCACACAGACACACAACATCCACGCAGCGACGGCCACGGAGGCGCCGCAGACACGCACACAGCGCTGTGTGAGCTCCTGCCTCGCCCTCCAGAGGCTGTCACACGGAGACGGCTCATTAAAAGATTTCATTAGGCTTCAATCAGGCCATAAGTAGGCCAGCTGCACTACCAGCCTTTGACTCAAACACGACTGCAGGAGACGTGGTTTAATCAATGAATCAGTGTGTGTCACATTTTACGCAATGATTTCACTAAAATATGCCGAGAACTTGCACAGCGCTGACCTGACTCACGCTGAAGTTCATCGTCAACTTTTTCTCCTCTGATGGAGGAGCTGCAGAAACTACGATGGGATCCTCGAGTCGACCTTTTCAAGCGTCAGTTGTGCAGCAAATGATGGATTCTGATCAAATTTGTTGAAAAGGGAAAACCTGGATGTTCATCTGGGGAAGAACGGACTCGCTTTGTTTGTTTTTCCATCTTCCCTCCTGCCTTCGACTTTGCTTATGGTTGAATATATGGTTATTGTAAAATAGAATATCACACAGCCATAAAACACTACTCAGGGAGAATATGGACAGGAACAGTAGCTGTGCACCTGAAACAACACACAGACAAATCAGCGTCGAGTCCTTTTGAAACCGTGCAGCCCATTATTAAAATAAAGCTTCGCAGATGCTGGAGCTCGTTTGCAAAACACCATAATTTTGAGGAGCGATAACAGAATTATGGAATTATGAATTATCGCACGCTCGCGCTCGTTTGTTCATACTCTGCCAACAAGATTAAATAGATGTGCAACAATGAAAAGTAGGAAATAAAAATGAATGAAACACAAATGTGAACAATCATACTGTCATGTTTTATTAAACACTGTCTTGATTTTTCAGCAACAACAATAAACTTTATGAAGCTCACTTTTTATTTTCATGAATCCCACAGCTGAACTTCCAGTTATTTGTCCTTCATATGTCATTAAAGCAGACAGACGTGGGTTCGGGGGAACAAACGTATCTGGATGATTTGTTGCAAGAGAAAGTGTATGTTGCAAATGACATCCGGAGCATCATGTTGTACCTCAGTGCTGCAGTGATGTGTGTGCTGGCTGAACGTGGGGCTCACTGATCTCCACCAAACATGCAAGTCCTGCAAAAGAGAGCTATCAAGGCCCGCAAGCAGATTCATGGAAGAAAGGCTCCCTTTGTGGGCAGAAGTCTTCAGCGGGACCAGGCTCAGGGTGGACATCTGCCTCGACCAGTTGGATAAGAGAACAGCGAAAGCTGTTGCACAATAGTAACATGCAGCTCAGAAAAAGATGGGAAAGAGAGGAGAGGTGAGGAAAATACAGAAAGTTCATTAATACACACTTCAGTTTCTAATTCAAATCAGATTGTAATAGTATTTACCTGATGCATGACTGTGGTTCCTCCTCAAACACATGTAATATAATTAAAACCATAATGTAATAGAAAACCAATGGCCGTGTCTGGTAATAATTGTGTTATTATAGATTTTCCATTAGTAAATATACATTGCTTATATGTTTTCCATCATTGCCTACAGTATATGTTTCCATCACACTGGACAATTTGGCTTCTCCGAAAGCTGATGTGATATGTTGATTAGTAACATATAGGAGGTGACAGTATCTGTATGATGACAACACAAACAGCCGGGTGTAGTGTTTATCCTGTGCATAAACACAAGGCTAAACAGGCTGTTTGGAAGCAGCGGTGACGGCTTACATTTACCACAGATACTGTAATGTGATTAAGGAGCAGAAGGCAGGAAACCAGATGAGCACAGTCCCCAAACTAAGAACAGAGATCATAATGTTATCTCTTATGTGTTGGTGTGTAAAATTACCAGTGGATAAATATCTGTTGAAT
This sequence comes from Betta splendens, assembly GCF_900634795.4. Classification (NCBI taxonomy): domain Eukaryota; kingdom Metazoa; phylum Chordata; class Actinopteri; order Anabantiformes; family Osphronemidae; genus Betta; species Betta splendens. Next base: position 13,542,870 of record NC_040900.2, on the reverse strand, counting down.
CCATTCGTCTAAAGTAAAAAGAAATAAAGAGAAAAACAAAACAATATTGAACCAAGTATCTTCAGCACTGTGTGCCCTTAGGGGCTTAAATATTAATGTCGAGGCCTCCATACACAGAGATACATGCATGTAAATAAGCCAGAGGGACGCCCTGTGGAAGCTCTGAGGTAATGCATGGTGACAGTATTTGGAATAGGAAAATGCAGCTACAGTGGGTTATCGCTGATGTAAAGAGAGGGGGTGAAACGGAAAGCAGGGGAGGCTGAGAATAATGGGATAAGCAGCGAGGACCTGCAGATAACAAGAGAGAAGGAGAAGGTAAAGGAGCTAAAGATGAGAGGACAGAGAACAGGTGGAATGAAATGGCAGGAGAGGGAAGGCAAAGGCAGATGGGAGACGCACAAGGCAGGAAATTATGATGATAAAAAAGGGAGGAACGAAGGAGTAGGGCGATTACAAAGAATAATATAAAGATAAAAAGGAATATGGAAGAGGAAGAGGAGTGGAAGAGAAGAGATTAAAACCTCCATATATGAATTATCACCTGTCTGTTGCCACAGCAACCAGGAGTCACCTGTTGTCTGCACGAGTCAGGATGACATGTCATCAGGTACAGACTCGTCTCTGTGTGGAGAGAGTTTAATCATGTTCAGCAGGAGAAACGGGAGGAGAACCTTTATGTTAAGCACACACACGCACGCATGCACGCACGCACACGCACGCGTGCACACACACACACACACACACACACACGCACGCACACACATGCGCACACACACGCATGCGCACACATTAACATCCTGTGTTTGGTGGCATTTCTCTGGCATTTCCAGCCGGTGTAAATGGTGAAAGTCTTTCCACCTGAGGTGACTGCTGGATTTTGATGCAGCACCTTTGAACCGTTCCGTCTCAAATCTGACGTGAAACACGGAGTCAAACGTCAAACACCATGGTAACACTTGTCAGTCCTGTGTCATCTGAGCATTCAGGGAGCTCTGATGTGATGGGGGAGCACTGAAGGGCCCAGCGATCCCCGGTGTAAAGGATTATTCACACTCTCTAGCAACGATCCCTGGGTTTGACTCTGGATTCAGCTGCAGCAGCTACAGAAACGTTACAATCTGCTGTAATACCTTTAAAGTCAGACACGTTTACATTTCAAATATGTTTGGCCTGTTCAGTAAAGCAAACATGAAAATGCACTGAAGGTTAAAGGAAGGAGAAAGAAGAGAGATGAAACACTTTGCTAGTCTGAATTTATGTACTCCATCATTACATTGTATATCAGAAAACATGGTAATAAAAAGCTTAACGCTTCACATAACCTGTGGACAGCTGTCAATGCAAACAAGCTGAAGACTGAAACACTGGCCTAACAAATACAGACAGAATCAGTCACTGTGTCTCACAGTCATCCTTCCTGCAAACGGTGGAGGAGCCTGAACATAAAGACACCATGCATGAGTCGTTACTGTCGCCGAAGAAAGCAGCGCTCACACGGTCAATGTATGATCTGACTGAACTAACGGGCTGAGGAATGTGTTTGATCCTCCCGTTTTACATTTTTCCCTAGTTCTGTGTTACCTGATGAGAATCAAATGAACCAACTAAGCAGAGGAAGGAGGTGTGGATTAAAAAGAGCTTGTAAAAACTGCAGAAGGGAACTGTGATCGTATGATTGTTCCCTTCCAGCACAGGCTCATAGTCAACCTATATATAGATTACTTTCTAGTAATGTCCATGTAAAGGGAGAATCATGCTCAACCAGTAACAGTACTAGTTTGAGTTTTCATAGTGGAGGTGAAAGTCAAAAAATCCAAGTTGAACAGAAGAGGCATCAGAGGTGCAACGTCTTTTTTCTAAATGCCACTAGTTTGACTGTAAATGCCAGAAGGATGGTCTGTACATGGGACTGTGGAGCTGTTTGAGTTATGGCTTCATCATCATGAGCCCAGAACTGCTCTTTCCTGTGAGGGACCGTTGACATTTTGCATTTGTGCCAAATTTCCTCACCAGGCATTTATCACGTTGCACCGAAGGGAAAAAGTTTCTGCGGCGGTTGGGTTTCACCGTGGAGCCTCCCCCAGTGAAAACAATGGCCGCTGATAGCCACATGTGACTGATGGATGGGGCGTTTAAACGCTCGTAAAATGAAGCCGTACCAAAGAGACACGTGGGCACTTTAAGTTCATTCAGCTCATTTGCTGCAGCCGTTCGTCACAGCCGTGACCTTGTCAGCGACTTGTTGTGTCTGCTCTTCACTCACCATTACTCACATCTTAAAATTAGACCTTTCATTGGAGGATTTGTGTCAGGTGAGGAGCCAAAGGGCCGAATTAGCTCATTAGAGCATTCTGACTATCAATACACACCTTCAAGCTTACTCATGCAAGTAGCTGTAAACTTAAAGTAAAGAAGTAAATATTGCTGAGACAAGACAAATTGTATTGTAATCTTTAACATTCGCGGCCTCTGCTGCTGCTGAACTGTTTCTGTGCCGTGTTTATTTTCGCATGGAGGCCACAGTGGAGCCGCTCATGTAATCTCATTACTCTCATTAATTGGTTATGAGGTAATTTTTCTAATGCGTTAGAGCAAAACAGTGGTTTAAAAATACGCCTGTAATCATGGAAAATATAATTAAGCACACCTGCTGTTAATGTGCAGCATGCGAGAGGACGCCAGGGATTAGAGTTTAGCCGCACACAGGAAAACACAGTGGCTCACACATTAGTTAAACTCAAACCCAGAGTCTACATGCAAAAAAAACTCATCTTGGATTACTTCTTTCAAAGACTTTACACATTTGGGTGCACTGGGTTTATGTGGTGTCATGCAGTTTAGTCCAAAACAGCAAATCCACCTTCTCCAGGTTAAAGAAAGGGCAGACGACAGCTGGGCTGGTGCCAGGATCCAAAACATGCCAGGACTAAGGAAGGAAGTTTTTTTTTTTACAGTAAATACAGATCTAATAATATGCCAGAATCAGACACATCTTTTCACACACTACAAGTGAGTACAACTGTCACGTGACCAAGCAGAGAAGTTAAAGGGTGCCAGGTCAACTGGATCAGGGGCGTCACTGAGAGAGTAGAAAAAAAACACAAACAGTGAAACAACAAGGCAGCGATGTTCACACGCTGCAGCCTTCAGGTTGAATCCAAGGTAACGACTCGCTGCTGCTTTCAGTCAATCTGCAGTATGAAAAGGAAAAGGCCAAAGTCCAGGCCTCCTGAATACAAAGCACAGATTTCTGAAATCTAAAAAATGTTAATCACATACTCTCGTCCTTTCACTTAATTTTATCAGTGATGTCTCTGTATGATGCTTGATGATCTTTACCTCTGGATTTGAAGCTAAGGCATCGTCTCTAAGGTCCACACAAACCGCAGTAACGCGGTTTAGAAGTTCAGATGCTTCCAGCATCTCTGTGTCTGCTCCCTCTGGGGTTGTCCCATCCTTTCTGCTCCACAACCTCTAGCTGCTCTCTGTAGATCCTCTGACCTTTCCGATGGCTGCTCTACCTACACACACACACACACACACGCACACACACACGCACACGCACACACACACACACACGCACACGCACACACACACGCACGCACGCACGCACGCACGCACGCACGCACGCACGCACGCACGCACGCACGCGCGCGCACGCACACACACACACACACACACACACACACACACACACACACACACACACACACACAGACTGTGGTTTGGCAGCATGTCTGTGGCGTTAGAACCAGACCTCATGTCAGGCTGTTGACACTAAAAGCCAAAGTGTCTATTTCTGCAGTACACATCTTGTACACACACAGCGCTGCTGCGTGAACATGTTGCAGTGCGCGGTATTATTTATCTTCCCTTTCATTCTCCAATTCTTCTTTCAAACCCATCAATCACCATCATACTGAGACTCCCCCCCAACCATTACAGTACATTACTGTACCTACATAAAGAACTGCTCGTTCCTCAGGGCAAGAAACACCTTTAACCTGTTTTCACACATGCTGCATATTTGTTGAACCTTTTGCACATTTCATCCTGTGCTCATTTAGAAAATTAATGCATCGCACCACTTCCTGAACTCAGTTAACACACAGTCCTCGGGGTGCAAACATTAATAAGCAGAATTACTGGTACAGCCAACTGACAGAAGTTCAGGAGGAATATGAGTTCAGATGCAATGATCCTTCTGTGGCAACAAGCGAGATGCTCTGGATGATCATGATGTGCGCTGAATGACAAGAGATGAATGAATGAGAGAACGTTTTGCTTTGAAGAGCACATCCATTCAAACTCACTAAGTCTTGTGCTGTTTTCTATTCAGCTTATTATTATTAAGCTTATTATTATTATTATTATTATTATAATATTATTAACTTAACCTATAACAGGTTTATCAGAGGATTCACCAGAGTGAGGATCTGCATAGTGGGTCTCTGGTGACTCCACTCAAGGCTTTATTAGATTTTAGGCTACAAAAAAAGAAAAAACGTATTTGTAGAGGTCAAGCTGTTAAAACAGCGCTGGACGACTTAGAGGCAGAAACATCTGGTTCATATGGTCAAGTTGGAAGGATCTGAAGTGGCTTATTGTAGATGAGGCTATGAAGAATGTGTGTGTGTGTGTGTGTGTGTGTGTGTGTGTGTGTGTTAGGGGCGTTCTGTCATCTGCCATAACTTGTTACTGCCCTGCAGTTAAAATGAATGATGCATTTGTGCACGCATGATGTGCGAGTGAGCGGAGAGATGGAGGAGGGATGAGGAGACACTGTCTTCTGAAATTACAGTTGTTGGGCCTGGTCTCGGTTTGTATTATTCACTCATACACAGTCATCAGCGGCTACGTCGTTCACGTCAGCAACGGCCGTCTGCCAAAATGAGCCATCCTCCCGCAGTGTTGATTCAGAACAGGCCAACTGGAAGACAAAGACAGAGACGGAGACACACATGGAAAGTCCCATTCGAACAAAATGGCTCGACGGTTCATCATGAAACGCTGGCACAGCATTGATTCCAGCTCCTGGAAGGAAACGGATCCACAGTCACTTTAAATCAAACTTTTATGCTTGGTGATTAAATTTTATTTATTTGGGAAGATAAATTGCCAAGAGAACTACGCAGGATTATAGAGATGATTAGCCAGATGTTGATACTGGACTCCTCTTTAGTGCATTATGGAGGCAGCCCAGAATGTCACACACTTTAGCCTTTATTGCCCCAAAATGTAAAGTAGCTGTTCATCTGGTTGCCAGGTTCTTTTCATGTGTTATAAACTGCTACATAATAGAATTTTCACATTATTTGACTGTGTCTTTTGTGGGTTTCCTTCATGGTTTTGTTTGCTATAACTGCTCTTATCCGTTATTAACTCTGCATCATCAGTGTTTCATTTATCACCAGTTCTCCTAAAAAACACTGAAACCTCACCTCGAGGAAGATATCACATCCAACCTCGTGGATAAGTGAGGCTGAATCCTCTCCAGAGATGGGTTCAGACATGGGAGACATTAATTTCGCTGACCTCTGTGGCTTCCGTTCTATAGAAGGAAGTCAAATACTCGATCCCGCCCCATGAGATTACAGCCTAATTGAAAACCAGATGGTTCTTTTGACCTTTCTAGTTAATTATACATTGACGCTGTAGATTATTCTCTCTCAGTTTGAGCCAGCACCTAAAGTCGAGTGGTGAGAAAATTAAATTGGGCCACAGAAGATGGTTTTGACGGGAGGAAGCTTCCTTTTGCGTGAATGTGCCAAATCCTCTCTGCAAAGTTAAGACACAATAGACAGGTGCCCACTAACCAGGCTACGAACTCATAAAAAGAGTTTCAAAACAGCCCATCTGAGCAGATGTTAGGAAAGTTTTACTCAACTTCTCATTGAAGCAGCTGACCTATACCAGTATTAATGACTCCCAGAGAATAAAGCAGAGCGCCACCGGTCCCAGCCATCAGACAAAGGGTTTAATTACACTCACTAAGTGTAGTTAGGAAGCAAATCTCCCAAAACACTGCTTTACAATAAACTTGAATATAATAAACTCTTCACTCATGGCACCGATAATAAAGCTATGAAACATGTGACATGTCATTAGTTTATTTATATGGAGTTGTGTTAAAGGGTTCTCACTCAAGGGTTCACTGGCAGCAGTGTTACACAGAACAAAAACGCCTCGTATGGGGAGTCAGGGATTAATTTCCTCTATAGATGCATGAAAAAGAGAATTAGTGAGAAAATGGGATGAGCATAGGTTTCCTGCAGAGAATCCAACTTCATCAATAACTTTCAGTTCACTGCGACTTAGCACTCGCTCCATTTTTCTAAGAATGGCTCAATCTGTTTTTATGTTTTTTAAGAATTTGTTTTCTTAGTGGGGCGGCACGGTGGTGCGGTGGGTAGCACTGTCGCCTCACAGCAAGAAGGTTCTGGGTTTGGTTCCCGGAGGCGGCTGGTCCTTTTCTGTGTGGAGTTTGCACATTCTCCCCGTGTTTGCGTGGGTTCTCTCCGGGTTCTCCGGCTTCCTCCCACAGTCCAAAGATGTGCATTAGGTTGATTGGCTTCTCTCCATTGCGTGTGAGTGAATGGTTGTCTGTCTATGTGTTGCCCTGCGATGGACTGGCGACCTGTCCAGGGTGTACCCTGCCTCTCGCCCGTAGCCAGCTGGGATAGGCTCCAGCACCCCCGTGACCCCGCACTAGGGAGTAAGCGGTTAAGAAAATGGATGGATGGATGGATGTTTTCTTAGTAGTACAACTGTAGAAGTGAATACTGCAAATGTCAGAGCCACAAGACTGAATACTATTAAAAGGGGCTTTTTCTACACTTTTTGTATGACATCTGTACAAACTAACCAGACCGGTTAAAACAGAGCTGAAGGTGGGGAAAAACGAGGCAGACTCACATGCTTCACCATGTCAAGGCCGGAGCCGCTGAAGAGACATGTCTTCGAACATATCTTGCTGCAAATCATGACAAATTCTCTAAAAGGTCAAATGATCAGTGGACTGATCTGTTGGCGATAATGTGCCAACATGGCAGGAAAGACCACATTGCTCATCCCCCAAAAAGATTTACCAGAAAAAAAGTAAGTCTGTAAAAGTGGTCAAATAATTAGTATAAGTAAGGCAATATATCTAGATCTTAATAAATATAAATCTATTCTTTAAACCCTCTTCACCCAAACAGGCTCATACATGCTACAAGCCATGGTGTCACGGCATGTGAATGCATTCATTTCAACATCACAGGTGGTGCCATCAGATCAGTGACTGGATCCCATTGGAAAGAACTCTACTGACTTTAAATAAATCTCTGAGCTCAATCAGTTCAACAGGAACAGCTCCATGTACTGATTGATGAGGAGAGCATTGGCTCAGAAGCATGAGGTCATTTGTAGGGAGAGTTTTGCTGCGCTCACGGTGCTCATGCTGCTCATGGAGTGGGTGTGTTGATGGAAATGTCAATCTGTCATTCCACCAGCTTCGTCCAGACTGGAATGTCTCCACAGCAGATGGATTGTCATAAAATCCTGTTCCCCAGAGATCTGTGTTTACTGACTATGTTGAGCCTGTGGCACTAGCAGCATATCGAACAACTCCAATCGAATACATAACGTGTAAAATCTACTCTGACATAGCTTTTCAGAGAAGCAGACGCTACACGTCGCTAATGGACCCGGCACAGGGTGAACGTGTGCTGGTCTTTGAGGTTGATCAGGTGTGGATGACTCTCTGGTACCTTAAGGTCAAAGCCAGCTGCTTGTTTAGTTAACATTTAGGAGTATGGACTGAAACATCTGCACCAACAAGCAGAAAACGCTGAGATGAATAATGCAAGCTCAACCTTCAGCTAAGTAAACTCCATATATTACAGCCTCTGCTGCACATCAACAAACACTTGGTGTACAGATGTTTCACAGCACAATCCACAACATTGCTCCCATAGAATAGGACTTTACTTAAGGTGAAACCATAAAACGGACAAGCTACTCTACACCTTGGGTGAACTCCACTCCTGCCTAATGCAGACTATATTTTCTTTGTTCTTACTGGGTTTGTTCTTTTTCATTATTACACATTTTGTGTGTATTATTATAGTCCTATATTTTATTTAGTCCTATTTTGTACATTCATCACTTTTGGACAGGGGTAAAATAATTCTCCTCCTGTAATTAAATCTAATATTTTGTAGAGGATACAGGCCTATTATTGACTGTAGCATTTTGCTCAAGGCGTACAGTGCATTATTTATACCAACAGCTGTCTATTCACACAACATGATGGTTCCAATCCCAGAAACTAATGGCATCAAACAACCTGAACTTGCTGCAGAATAGAAACAGGAAGAAGCTGCAAGCTCTACACTTTATCACTAGATATGAATGAAGCATAAATGTTTCAGGCCTCAGGCCGTGAAGCTCCTTTAATGCGCATGTGAGCGGTGGATTTGCATTCAAATGTAAACGCGTGTGAATGCGTGGCCACGTCCATCCGTCATGTTTCCGGTCCCACAGGATGACTCCGCTGGGACATTTCCGTAGCCTCTGCAGATCCCATTTTCCACCTAGTGTCGCCATTTTTCTCATCACCCCCTCCCCAGTACTCCAAACACTCAAACAGCACTAAGGTATTCATCCAGCACGCAGACATGATGGATGCAGAATGCTAAACACATCTTCCTCTTCTCATTTTCCACTGAGACCGATGCCGGACTTTCTCTCTGGTGGTTTTGCTGTGTTGTTTCTTCTCCTCATCCTCCTTTCCTCATTTACCTTCATTTCTCAGAAATTACATTTAAAACGTGTCCTGCCTGTTTTTTTTTCCCATCCGTTCTTACATCTGTTGATTGACACTTAAAAAGCCAAAGAGGGCTTCTCTACACACACACTGGAGGACTCTTTAAGTGATGAAATGAATGTAAAGTGTGTTTGTATGAGGGAGAGAGAAAGGATGATTATTTGGGAGCAGGTATCACTCCGGTTGCAGACTTCTCTAGTGGCTTGTTCTCATAACACACAGGCTGCTGTAACTCACAGGAGCATGATGAGGTTTTGAAAAATGTGAATTAAAAAAGAAGAGAATCACACCAAAGAATTTCATTTAACACCCACCAGGATATTGTAATGGCAGAGGTGAACAAAAAGCAGCAGGTCAGAGCAAATAATTGCGATTTTGTTTCTTCTTCTAAGGAATAGGGAGATAAGTCACCACATTTCCTCCATGTAATACATCACAGGGGAGAAGCAGCTTTTATTTGCCGTCTGTTTCTCCGTATGTGTTACATTCTGATCTGTATCCATCCGTGCCCCTGTCTGTGTCTATTTTTACTCCCTCCGAAGAACAAAGGAAGATGACAGAGGCGCCCTCGTTAGTGTGAGAATCAACAGGCTTGAGAGAAGCCCGCGGATTGCAATTACAAGCCTTCCAGCTTGTTGAATCAAGGGAACGAGAAAAGTGATGACAGGTGAAGTGGTCTCCTGTTTTTACAGCATGCTGATTGCGCTTTCCTGTGTGAAGTCTCTGTCACAGCAGTCGTCAGTGCAGACTCTCTTAGCTTAAACTGGAAGTCTCGGCAGGAGTTGCGCCCAACATGGAACCCTCCCATGCAGGTTATGGAACAGTGGTTTTGAAATCTCGACCTGGATGTGATCTCAGCATGGAGATTAGAAAAACTCTCTTTGGGCACAAAAACTACAGGGAAAGTTAATAAAACTATCATTGTTTTGGGACTTAGTAACATTCTTTAAAGACTGGGATCATTCTCTTCATTATAACTGGCACTAGAGACCTTGGATGTGGTTATAGACCCGCACTAACCAACACTAAAGTGGTCTCAGGAGTTACAGAATCTCAGTATTGGATCCATTCTTCTACATAAATCCTTCATATTCACACGCTGAGCTTCCTACTATTACAGCATCATTAACTTCATGATGTCATCAAGTCTGAACAGGGCTGATTGGAACCATGAATCTCGTGGGAGGGGGTTTGATTCCACTGTGGGGCCAGTGAACCTGTTATATCAGACATGAACGCCTGGTCTTCAAGTACTGGATGCACCTCAAACGCCCCTTCACTGAGTCACAGCAGGACAGCAGCTCAGTGCTCTTGTCTTGTGCAATATAATTTCTGCCCCATCCTTTCCTCAATCAACAACACTTACTTTTCACAGAGGCGGCAAATATAATTATAGGTATTCAATTTATTTGTTCTGCTGACACTAACATGTCAACAACTTGGCTTTAATTTGATTTGAATGTGAATCTGCGCAGGGTTGAAGCGACAGTGTCAGCCGTCCTGAATCGACTGTCAACCTTCTGAGGTTTTTGTTTCACTCCTTTGTTCACCTCTAAAGTCACCAAGGTTGGCATGTTTTATGTGCTGTCTGTCTGCTGACATATATGCTGCCTCGACAACAAAACAATTTAGAGCCAATAATCGGCATGACAGCGGCTTTGAGGGCAGCAGCCAGGCTCATCCTTTGGAATGTAGAATGGGCGAAAAGTGAATCCAGGTAAATGCATATTAGGGCTGGTTTATAATGGGATTATTCTAGGAATAGGCCTGACCCCAGCGTGGTGCCTGGCCCTGACTGATAAGCCAAACACACTGCAGTGTTAAACCCAAAGTTGCTCTGATGTTCTTGCACTAGAGCAACGAGTATCATCTGTAGGGTGAAGCACATTTTCTTGTTACTTGTGCTGAGGCAAGGTCAAGCTGTGCCCGACAAACAACACATGAGAAATGCAACTGTCGACAAAACAAATAAAGCAAAGCAAAGCAAAGCAGCCAGTAGATAAAGCATCACAGACGCAGGCTGGAGGCTTTAGGACATTCAGGTGGTAAATGGTGACTCATCTCACCACGAACCTTCGAGGGAAACAACAGAACTGCTTGAATGTTACTAACCTTAGATGGAAGCTGAGGTGACATTAAGTACAATAAATAAATCACAACATTTGAACTTAAACTGATAAGCTTTGGTCCAGTTAGTACTGGAATTTGCGCGATTCTGAAATACTGCAATAACATATTATATAAATACCGTCCCTCAGGTAAAAAGTTAAACATTACAGCACTGAACGAAACTTTTTAATTCTATGGTGAAGTAGAACTTTTAAAATGCAAATACTGAATTAAAACAAGGCCCTTCCTGTATTAAACACCAGATTAACAACAGTCTGCAGTTTATTCTATTGTTGGTTTCACTGTGCTGTAGAAAAACCCCTCACAAACCTGATCCCAAAAGTTCAGGTATGACACATGACAGGTGGAGTATTTACATCAGTGTAATCCTTGACCTGACCTAATCACTCATAACAATGACAGCATCATTTACGACATCAGACTCCGGGTAATCTAGTCTCTGGTCATCAGTGCAAAAGCAATGATGCAGCAGCTAATTCAAGGGTAATAGAAAACAGGAAGTTAATGGAAGGTCAGAGAGAGAGCGTGGCTTCATATTCAGCTACGATGCTAGTGTGGTTAGGAAACACACCACTCATTTACATACAGTAAAAGTGCTGCTGTTGCATTCTGAGCTGGGAAATATTTTATTCACATACCATCTGCACATAACCACGACCCTGCAGGAGAAGCTAAACCGGCCTCCATGCAGGGAAAAGACGTGGTTTAATCAGTGGAGCTAATTAAAAGGAATTCAAACCTTCAGCAGCAACTGAAGGAAGCACACAGTGGAGATCGTCGCTTACCTCCACCGTGTCGCGAGGCAGCAGGAATAGGAGGTGTTCAGCGAAGCAGAAACCCAGGTAATACTCAGCGCTGCGGAGACGGTGCTTCTGTAGAAACAATAGCCTCGCAGCCTCCCTCGCAGCAGATAGAGCAGCTGAAAGGCCTGACCTTCCAGGAACAGAGCCGAAAAATCAAACTGACAGCGAAGTCTTATCTGAACCCAAAAGGAAACAGCGGTGACAGCGCCAGGGAAGGATTCAGATGCTCTCACCCGGTGTGTCTGCAATCACACTCTGACTGGTGCAAAGTACTGCACGCTTCCCACGTCTGTATCTGTATATATTAAATCTACAAATGTGGCCAGTAGCCTCCATCTCATACAGTGACACACGTGATGACACACAGCTGATCCATGGCTGCTGATGAGGCGCAGACGCACACACAGCGTGGTGTTTCCTGAAGACTCCTGACAGACACGTAGTCTGACAGTTGGGCCCAGTTCCTGTCATTATTATGCTCATTACTCACACCTGTATTCAAGGATTTCACCACTTGTTGTTACCTGTTACTCTGTTAATTGTCTTTTGCTTGAATCTGTTATTCTCTGTGTTGTATCTAGTTGGTGTAAATTTTTTGTGTCTGTTGGTTGCTCAGCCTCTATTTAGTAAAATAAATGTATAGTGCAGGCCTACAGTCATTTCCCTGCATGTTTTTCTCTCAACCCTTAGTCGCCAGCTGTTCTCTCGATCTTAGTGAAAGTCTTTGTGTTTCTGTGACTTGTCTGAATCAGTTAGTCTCATCAATTTGCTATACAGATACGTGCAATGCATCTGTCACTGTTTCTGTAAGTTACAACTGTCCAAGTCTGACAACTAATAAGATTGTGCTGGTGTTATATGTGTTGCAAAAAGGTGTAAACACCAACAGGATCATAACAAATAGCGCAGTAACAGAGATTAAACCCAGTAAGGCAGAGAAATCACTCGCCTTGGGGCCATTCATCCCCTTCCTCTCTCCTCAGACCCCCCACTATGTCTACAGGCTCTTACAGTTCAAGCTTCATTTCCCCGGAATCTTTTTCAATATCATTTCCTTTCACCTCGATATCAAAACCAACAAAGGCATGTAACATGTTTCAGTGCTGGAAAAGGTTGGTTGTTCTTTATTTGTGTTCTCCCTGTGAGCAGATACGCGGCAGCAGAAATCGGCATAAAAGTAGATCTGACTGCCTGAATGTTCACAGGCTTATTGTGCTGCTGCAGAAGAGATGAGACGGAGGAAATCTGGGAAGGAATGGACAAAGAACGGAGTTTGAGGAGATGAAGAGAGGAAAAGATAGAGGCGCATTGTGAGAGTGAGCGTCGGACAGCGCTGGGACTAATTAAACCACCATTGTTGGCTTTGATTCACAGCGAAGAGAGATGATGTTGAAAACTATTGAAGAGGAATAAAGTTTACAGCTTAAGTAAGTGCAGTGAGTTAAGTCATTGATGGATGTCCTCCACCTTGAATCTGTTCAACCATTCCGCATTATTACCTTTATTTAAATGAAGCCAAGCGGGACTCTACTACCAACGGATAGAACTTAGTGGTTTGTATCTGATGTATCAAAAACTATGTGAAGTAGAAACATGCGCAAATCTACGGTAGCTCGCTGGCTGGTGTAAGTAAATTTTTTACAGCTATTGGTCCATTAGCGACATGAAGAGGTGAAACTGGGAAACTATTTTTTATGTGAAAATGATCATTAGTGACGACGGAGAAAAAACGATTAACAATTAATATACAACCACGCGCCTGTAATTAGATATTAGATGAGATGATCTAAAAATATGTGCCAAACGGTGCAAACAGTGTATTCTATAGCTCTGTTCGATGATATGTTAGAGGATCTATTAGAGGATCTATTAGAATCTGGTGGAGGTGCCCGTTATTGGATCGGCCAGCGCACATCCAGCTGTTGACCACAGGGTTCCAGCCACGGGGGCATCCAAAAGCTGCAGACAGGTCAAGTAGTGGAGCCATCCCAGCTGTGTGGGATGCAGTCATCCATATGTCTGCAAGGTATCAAGTTACCATACAACGGCTGATCAGGGAACATTAAAGCGCAGTTTGCGTCAAGAGCAGGTGTATGTGGGTGAAGATGTGATCGGAGGGGTAGTACCGTCGCCTCACAGCGAGAAGGTTCTGGGTTCAATTCCCGGAGGCGGCCCAGGTACCTTTCTGTGTGGAGTTTGTACGTTCTCCCCGTGTTTGCGTGGGTTCTCTCTCCAGGTTCTCCGGCTTCCTCCCACAGTCCAAAGACGTGCATTAGGTTGATTGGCTTCTCTCCATTGCCTGTAGGTGTGAGTGTGTGTGTGAATGGTTGTACAGTATGTCTCTGTGTTGCCTTACGATGGACTGGCGACCCATCCAGGGTGTACCCTGCCTCTCGCCCATAGCCAGCTGGGATTCAGCGGCTTGGAAAATGGATGGATGGAAGATGTGATCGGACCCATCGACTGGACACAAACAATCTGTGATGCACAAATGCAGCTACAGTCAGCAACACTGTAGAGAGGTGACTGGTTTAACGATGATCCATTCATTGCAACAGATTTGAAGCTGGTACCAGATCGGTGGCTTCTTGGTCAGTAAATAATTTAACGGCCTCAATATTAAATCCTGTTGTGCATAGAACCTGTGCACCTGCGCTTAGTTGTACATTGATTGGAATGTACGAAGGCAACATACGTAGATTCGTACTTACAATAGTAGCGATTAATACTGATCTGTATTTAGGCAGTTTTCTGGATTTGAACTTTCGCCAAGTTTAGTAGGAAATCTACGCAAGTCTTTGTACATTGATAAGGGCTCTCTCCCTATAAGACAGGCTGAAATAAGTTTCCCTGTTAAACTCCATCATTTGTCCACTCGGTGGTGCTTTTGTTTTTGTCTAGTGTTGTCATGTGATGTCATTTCCTGTCGGTAATTGGTTTGATTCTTGTCACTTGCCTGTATTATCTTAGGTTTTCCTGGTGGGAGGAAAACCTAGCACACGGTGTATGGTCTATGTCTGTTGGCTGGCCTTAAGATGGAGCTGGAGGATATGTCCAGTGTGATGGAAGTGTGGGGCCTTTTGCTTAGACTGCTGCCCCCGCACTTGGAGGCAATACATTAGATGTCTCAACACGCTGCAGCGAGCAAGGAGGCAGTTCAGCCAGCACAGCAACCTTTCCACCTCCCCACAGTTTGATTATGACTGCTGTGGATAATTATGACAAGGTGTTAGTACAGTGTGGGTTACATTACAGTGGATACGACTAATCCCCTGAGACAGCAGACTAATTATGACATTTTTCCATAGCACATTTTCTGTGCCATGGATTCCTTAATCTCATTAAACACACAAACAGTCATTGTAAATGTTATCACAGTATCATACTGCTAACCCATAGGAGATTTAAATAATTAAGACATAATGGCTCATACCATATCTCATTATTTCATACAATCTACCAATTATAAAGCCAAGACTGGGAAGCCAGGATAAATTAAAATCAGTAATCCCAGAGGAATGCTGGAATTAGACCTGGGAGCAATTATTACTTCTATTAAAAAGCCTGTAACAAGGTCACTGAGTGGAAAACCAAGCGTGGAGAGAGACTGTATGCGTTGGAGAAAAACATTAGGTGTTTTACAGAGTGTGCAGGCTTCACAATTAACACAAGTTAATCTTCATTGTAATTGATTGTGCTACATTAACTGAGTCTGGCCTGTTAGAAACTACAGCCTCAGCTCCCACACAACCATCACTGTCATTTTGTGAAAAAAGATTTTATTACAATTGTTTGTTGATTGATATAATTTACCTTCCATAAACAGACAGCGCTTTGTTCCAGTTCTCATAGTTCTATTTATTGTGGTCTGTCGATTAGTGACACTGCTTCCTGGATTTGAAGGGCTGGTAGTGTCTATCCAGCCTGTGGTCCAACATAATACCACAGCTTTACAGTCGATGGAGCAGTGCGAGATCTATTGATGAGGAGCCAAACCTGACCCACACGGCCACAGGATAAAATAGAAGACAAAGACGAACGCAACCCAAGGAGTGTGTGAGCTGTCCTTTAGCGAGTGTCGGCAGCATCAAAGCTGACCGATCAGAAGGGAGAAGGAGGTGAGGGCCTGGTGTCAGACCAATCAGGAGGAGGCAGTGAGAACATGCAGGGGGAGAGGAGGTAAGAATAAGAATAAGAATAAGAATGAGAATAAGAAAACCTTTAATAGTCCCACAATGGGGAAATTTCGTCTCACAACAGCACAGAGTGATGCAGGAGAAGAAAAATATAGCAGCAAACGAAACATAAAGAACAGATCAGTGAACTGTTCTTTATGTGAACAGTTCTTTAAAACTGGGTTGAGTTGGCACAGTATAATACAGTGATCAGAGTGGGTATGCACAAATGTCATGAATATAATAATAATAATAATGCACATTTATGCACACATATTGCACAGATATTGCACAAAGCGAATGTCTGTATTACCATTAATGCAGTGGGTGGTTTTTCAGTTTTGGTGTGAAAGGTGGTTAACATTGTTAACATTGTTGATTATACAGTCTGATCGCAGCAGGTAGGAAGGATCACTGAAAATGTCATCATCACCGGTTTCAAAATCTTTACTGAGTTTAACAAAATTGAGTATGAATCTTCATTTTCCCTGTTGCTTTTAACTGTGAAAACTCTGTGGATGATTCTTTTAAATGAAAGTAACTTATCATTATCAAGTCACCCGTTAAACATTAAATTATGAAATACTGCTGTTAATATATTTTCTACTAGTTTCTTTAGTTGTCCAGTTAGACTCTCAATGAATCAGTGTAGAGTTATTGTCAACTCATCTCATCCTTTAATCTTTTTGCATTTAGCCTTGATTGGTGGAAAATGTAATATTTCCTTCCTTCTTTGTTGTTTTGAATCCTAGTCAGTATTTTGCTGGATGTAAAATAATTCATATTATCATAGAAACCTGTTTGTTTGTTGCCCGTAACATTTTTTTATTTTAATGGTTTGTGATCCTATGGATGTTGAGAGCCACTTTCTATCTTCCAGTTACAGTGTGTGAACCTCATTATGTGAACACTTCAAGGTCAGCATTACAGACACACATTCATAATGAACCTAGCAGAGCGGGAGCAGTAATGATTTGTTTCACTGTTGATTTCTCATTATCTCCTCAGAAGATGAAGTGACCTGCTGACCTTCAGAGAAATACTGTGTGCGTGTGTGTGTGTGTGTGTGTGTGTGTGTGTGTGTGTGTGTGTGTGTGTGTGTGTATGTGTGTGTGTGTGTGTGTGTGTGAGAGAGAGAGAGAGAGAGGGAGAGAGAGAGCAGGTAATGTAACATTTGTCAATATAATGTAGGTTCAAAGAGACTTGACACATGTAGGAGATGTTTTTGTTGCTTCTTTGACTTTGTTTAAAAGGAGAACAAGCCTTTTGAGAAAGCAGCTCACATAAGGTGTCCATCGCCGTCACACAGTCAGAAAGCCCAGCTTTCTGGTTAACGACACTCCACCGACTGTAATCCGTACTGAGAGCTTGCAGTTTTTTTTATTAAATTGAATTATTGCATTGCTTTACCTATTTTTTGCCAATCCTCAACTCAACTGAGCAAAAGTTCCACTTTTATGAGATTTCTAGCTTTGAAATATGGCATTTTTAGCCATTCAACCCCTCGAAGACACAGACACAGACTGAATCCCAGTCAACAGAGGAAAGAAATCTATGACCAGTAAAGTCAAGTGCAGCTAAAATAAACAAAGTAACCCTGAAGGCGACCGTATCACAATCACCAGGAAGCTGCGCCTCATTCCCGTTCACATGGTTCAGAAAACAATGAATGAAGTCATTAACTTATGAGCCAGACGACACGTAACCCAGCGCAGGAAGCCAACGCCGCACAGGGATTGAATCTAAAGTGTAGATTAACCAGCGTTAAAGCCCTTTTCTCCTTTCTTCACTTTATCCTCTGTTCCTCCCTTTGAAGTTCTGCTCAGCAACTCTTCAGTCTGTGATTTCACACCCCGACCTTGGCGCCTAATCTTAACTCCACTCCTCTGTTGAGATTCAAAGCTCGAGCTTCTGACTGTCAAAGCTCCCCGAGGCAACACAGGGCCTCGCGCTCATCACCGCTGCATGTATGTAATGCATGGAAATGTTTGCACATGTAGGAGAGAAGCGAGAAGAGGAGCAGGTGAAGCGGCGTCGCTATGCACCGCAGGTGTTCTGTTAAAAAGGACCAGGTGCTTTACAATATACATGAAATTCACATTTCCACTTCCTGTCAAGTTATTATCGGCACATGTTGTTTGTCAGCAGCATAAAGACTCTGGGATCCGTCTGCTCCTGATGCGGCTGAGTGTTGGTATGTTTCCATTTTAAGAGAAAAAACACAGTTTTCTGTGAAAGACGGACAAATTGACCAAAGTAATTCCTGTAATCAGGCACTTTCTGTCACTCTCCTCAATGACACAACACAACCGGCAGTTTGCACCACTCCAGCTCCGTCAGGCTGCACTGATGCCGCCCCCCAGCGCTTTTCATTAATGTTCAGATGTAATGAAATGAGGACTCG
Organism: Betta splendens; assembly: GCF_900634795.4. NCBI lineage: Eukaryota > Metazoa > Chordata > Actinopteri > Anabantiformes > Osphronemidae > Betta > Betta splendens. The sequence continues at coordinate 13,524,546 of NC_040900.2, read as the reverse complement.
TGGCGGACGTGTCCGGCAGGTCAGTGTGGAGATGTCTGGTTTAGGTCATTGTCCTGTTGGAGGAACTGGGAGACACTGGGCAAGATGCTTCTATCAGGACATTTGACATGTCAGATGTAAATTCACGTGTTTGTATTATTGTTTTTCTGTGTCTTTTCTGGTTGGTTCTATTTTCTATATCGTTTGTGCCATTTGTTGGTAAAGTACCAATAAACCACAAGGTATCCTGATAGGAAAACAAGGGGCAATTTCCCGCTTGTATGCTGTAATTTATTCAGACAGAGATATGAGAGAATATGTATTTTATATTGTTATTTGCTCAAGTAGATTTTTTGCTATTTTTAATAATATGCAAATCTGAGCCTTATGTTGGAGCTCACACTGTCAACAGTCATTTATCACACGAAAACATGCTGTAACACAAATGAGCCACACACACACACACACACACACACACACACACACACACACACACACACACACACACACACACACGGATACACTGAGCCCCTCTGTGCTGATGAATGTGAAATGACATTTCAATTTACCTTTTTTGGTTGTGAACGTCGCCCTCTTTGCATATTCAGTAACTGTCCTCGTGTGGAATAAGGTGCAAAAAGATGGAAATAGGAGAAAAGAATAAAAGTAGATGGAGAGAGAGAGAGAGAGCGAGAAAGAGAGAGAGAGAGAGAGAGAGAGAGAGAGGACATGATTCATTGCCTGACAAAAAATAGAATAATAATAGAGTATTGAAAAGAGGAGGCACCGGCCTTCAAACAAATGACAGATGAAAAAACAAGAATTTTACTATGAAAAAAATGAGCTGAAGAAAATTGTCCAAACAAATGGATTTCCTTTGGAAACAAATGAGATTACGCTTCCCCTCTGGCACAGTTCTTCATTAGTCTCAAACACAATAGGTTTTACATCGCAGCTTGATTAAAAGCCGGTAGACGGACATTCCTCATGGTGTGTGTACAGCGAGAAGGAGCTCGACTGAGCATGAAAATGGAAAGTTTCATAAAATGAGTGTAGTGTTGCAGCAGATAAGGTTTGTCACTAAATCTGTTTCATGATTCTTTGAGCCTTCATTTTATACAATTTCCTTTCTTCTCATACTATGTGAAAACAGTGTTTCCTTGGACATTGTTGTGTCCCAATCATTGTGTTGAACGTGATGGCACAATGACTCCACAGTTTATTATTTAACAGAGCAAACAGAATCTAAGGCTCGTCCAACAAAGTCTGATCCAGGTTGAAGTTTTACAAAGAAATACTTCTACTACTGTAGATTAGAAAACAGCCTGCTGTTTAAAATGGTCTTGTGTTGTGAGTGCTGACATGAAACTGGCCCATCATCGCTCACAGCTGAATAAACTGAGTGACTTCGGTTCACATTGTTTCCTATGAAGCACGTTTGAATTATTTCAATTTAATGAAAACAGTTTGAGAGTAAATGACTTTGACTATTGGAGATTTGGCTTCATCATTTACTGCAAATCTGCTCGCATCACGCTTTAGGACATCTGTGGATCATTATACACATACTGTATTGCATCATGTACATCTAAACTAAAAATACTGCTGACAAGGATGAATTCTATTGTCATGCATTGGTTTGACCTCTACAGCTGATACAGTAAAATGACTTGACTTCACCACTTCACTGTCTGGCTGTCTTTCATTGTTCGCCTCCCTCCACCACAGTCAAATCCCCCTAACCACAGGCAGGACCAGCAGGAGTCCTGCTACGGTTCTGTTGAGCTGGAGCAACGTTTGTTCTAAGAAAATAATCCAACACTAAATCATTCAGCGGCTGATGCCGCGATGCCTTCGCTAACAGACGCTGCACGGTGTGATCACATTGCTGAGGATGATCACTGCTCAGAAATTAAGGAGTGATGAGATCCATAATAAGTGTGGAATATAAAGTTGTCTCCTCATCAGCAGAAAGAAAGGCAAAGCTGGCGACTCCTTTATCAGGCCTCACATTAAACCGTGCAGCTCATTACCACTTGATTAGATTCCAGGTTCTGTCTGATGGGACTTTGAAAGTGATCTTTGTGTATATATGCAAATATTACTGTACACCGTTAATGAGCTCTGCACCGATGTGTCATTTGCTGTCATTTGTGAAATCTCCATAAATGTGCATCTTTCCCATCTGGACGGGTCTGCAAGTATTTGTAGCGCTAAGAGTTTGAGTTTGCAAACAGGAGTTACTTAAACACTTTTTACACAGTAATTATGTGCGAATAAAAACACACACACACACGACCTGCTTCTAGTGTGGAGCTTTAATCAGACTCTGACTCACACCTGTGGCTCTGGGTGATTGACTCCAATTAACAGCCTGGGAATTAACAGCTTCCAGTACGGACACGTGTGAACGTGGCCACGGAAACGTGATCACAACACGTTCACATAAGCACTAACACTACAACCAGTCAATCATTACAACCATCCATTTAATTGCATTCCAAGTTTTGATTAAAATCCGATTACTCACATACTGTACTGTAACTGACAGGAACAACTTTGCCACGTTAACAGAACTGTCGTGTGTGTGAAAGCAAAGACGAAGTAAAACACAGCTCAGTATTACAACGGTCTCTGAAGCCTGAGAGACTGAAGCCGTCTGGAACTAGAACGTGTCTTTATTTGATGGGTAAGTAGCCGCAGTGGGGACTGAAGTCAGACTTTAACATCGTTAGCATAACATTTCATTATGGAGTGAACAGATTTCATCACTTTATTGACGTCACAGAAATCATTGAATTGTGTCTTTAAGCAACAAAAAGCATTGACTGAAACATTTTGACCATTGATGATTATTTATTTACTGTGTGAACAGCATTTAAAAAATGATTTAATGCTAATAATAACTGACTAACTGCAGTTCTCTGCTGTTCTGAGCCAGTGTCAAACGTGTTCAGTCTATTGTGTATTAGTTGTCATGTTCAAAACAATAACTAAGATACTCATTATTGTCGGCTGAATGTCCTGACAAGGTGTCAACCATAAAGCAGCTGCAGCTGTAGACTGTATCACCAACGCACAAATTATGTCTTATTAGATGTTTTGTGCTGTGCCGAGCTGCACTACTAACATTTGTTTAATAAGGCCTCTGTGTCCGGCCGCCAGCTGTGTCTCCATCTGACTATGAAAATCATTTTCATCGTGATCCATGTGTTCGGGGAGAGTTTCCCTGCAGCCACGTGGCTGAGGCGGACTCCCACACAGAACGCGGTGTGTAACGTTGACCTTTTTAAAGCCTCTGTTTTCTAAAAAGTACCACAATTACTGCGCAAACGTTTGTGGCTGGCCCACAAAGCCACGCGGTGGCGGTGTGTGAGTGTGTGTGTGTGTGTGTGCGTGTGTGTGTGTGAGGTGACCTTTCTGCCTCGACCTGGCTCAGGGTTTAAATGGAGGCTGGCGACTTTCCTGGCGCTCGCACTCGCCCTGTGTTTGGCCGTTTGACTTTGCTGCAGTGCGAAAGGTCAGCTGATAATTAGGCTGCTGTTGTGGCTACGGGACAACAACACGCATCCTCTTCAACCAGGACCGGTCTCTGCTCACCTCTGGATGGTCAAAATAGTGAAGGAAGAAACGTTTATGTTAGAATATGGCCATGTGGTGATGATGATACCTCGACATGTAAAATGTGGAGTTGTGTAGGAGTGTCAGCGTTTCAGATGGGCCCTCCTTCCTCGAGTCTTACCCACTTACTCATCTGTCCCACGGGCAACGCAGCGACGTGGCTGGATCTAACTTTAGTGCCTCAGTCGACTCTGTTCAGCTCGATTGTCACAACAAAGCGGTGAGTGACAGAGGTGTTCTGTCGTAAGTGGCTGGTCTGACAACGCTTTCACTAAAAATACGACACAGCATGAGGTCTGTCAGGCAGTCTAGTCAATCAGCTGGGACTCAGTGCTGTAAATATTCATGACCACGCACACCGCCAGCTTTTAGAGGCCACGTTCCAAGCGTTCTGGTACTGTAACAGCGCCTCACGTTAGGATCCACACTCAGCTGAACGGTTAACGCGTCCTAATGTGTTTATATCTGCCATTTAATGAGAAGGGGAATTTGCATAATTCAGAAATGGATGAAAGCTGATTGGGGAGATCACAGGGTGGCGGCGCTCTGATTGCAGGGTAGCATCTCAGTGAGGGATCAGTAATCAGAGCTGTTCAAACTCTTTTGTAGTCACACGGGTCTGCTTTTAGCCCGCGTTCGTCCAGTTTCTTCCTCTCCCAGTTCATCTGGAAGATCTCTATAGTATTTGTCCAACATTAACAATGCTTTCATTGTTAATGTTGGGAGCCCTTGTTCTAGGGTGGGCATGGTTGAGGAGAGGTGAGGAGGAGAGACGCGATGCTGTGAGAGAACGCGAGACTCTGCGAGAACAGCACGAGGAATTCAACAAGGCGGCGCGACACCGGTAGTAAACAACAGCGCGACAAACTATCCGCCAATTTAAGTAAATAACTACCTTATTTTTCGGAAAATAATCAACCACCCTACCATTCTGGATAACACCGAAGAAAGTTTCGAGTACATCGACGAGTGCTTCGAGCGTCTGGTAATGGGGAAAAAGGAGACGGCTCCAAACAAGCGTTCCCGTCCGTCTGACTCACCTGAGTCACCTGGAGCTAGCTCGGCGGATAAAAACATCACGGACATCCTGGAGTCCATCGAAAAAAAAATAACAAGTTTCGACGCACGTCTGGCGCTAGTGGAACTCCTCCACAAAGAGTTTATGGCCCTCCGCGACTCCCTGGAATTTAGCCAGCAGCAGGTGATTTCTCTCGCCACCGAGAACGAGGCCCTGAAAGGAACGGTGCAGTCCCTGACGGAGGATGTGGCTCAGCTAGCGGCCGAAAATAAAAAAATAAAAGAAGGTATCATCGATCTGCAGGCCCGCAGCATGAGGGACAACCTGGTGTTCTCGGGGATTCCAGAACAGGCGGAGGAAAACACGGAAACCACAATTAAAAACTTCATTAAACAACAGATGAAGATCCCAGCGGAAGTTGTTGACAAGATGGCGTTCCACCGTTCGCATAGACTAGGAGGAAGACGACCGGATGGCCAGCGTCCTCGACCCATCGTTGCCAAGTTTCATGACTTTAAGCAGAAGGAACTGGTTAAGAGCCGGGGCAGACAGCTGAAGGGAACCGACTACAGCGTCAACGACCAGTTCCCCAAGGAGATCCTCGACCGCCGCCGCCGACTGTTCCCCATCCGTAAGAGGTTCATGGCAGAAGGCTGCAGGGCCGTCATCAGCGTCGACAAACTGTACGTCAACGGAGAGCTCTACCGGGACCGGGAAGCAACTCCGTGGCTCTACTAGCAGGTGGTATGTAAAAACAATGGTTTAATGTATAAGGTTTGTTAAAAAAAAACAATAGATGTAATGCAACTATGTGTTATAACTTTACATCCAGTATTCAAACTCGTTCTCTCGCAGATGTTTCATATAAATGTTTATTGTCATTCTAATGTCACTCACTCACTCACTTTGCAAAGCGCTCACCATACGTAATCACCCACTTTCCTTTCACTTTAATTTTCCTTCCCTTTACTCTTTTTCCTTCACCTACTTTCACTCCACACTGTGTACATCCTTCTTTCCTCGATTCTTCTCCCACGTAGTCAGCCAGCTATGTAGCCCTCCAGCAGCCACACACAAACATCTACTGCACAGGGGAATCACATGCACATACATAGATAACACACAACTCAGAATACACAGGTACTTAAGGTTAGCCACACACCTAAAGTCTGTCACACTACATACACACAAGACTAGTGATCCACAGCAGTCAGGTAAGATATGACACCACTGAAGATTGTCACTTGGAATGTACGTGGAATCAATAAGAAGGAGAAACGATTTAAAATATTTAACCATTTGAAAACCCTACAAGCAGACATTGTTTTACTACAGGAAACTCATATTCCCAAAATTATAAATTACACTCTGGCATCAGCAGAGTTCCCACATGCTTACTTAGCCGGTTACAATTCTAAACAAAGAGGGGTCGCCATCCTGATAAATAAAAAGATTAACTTTACGCATAACGATACCATTGTAGATCCAGAAGGGAGATATATAATCATTAATATCTTGATAGGAAACATTGAATATTGCATAGCTAATGTGTATGGCCCTAATGCTGACGACCCCTCTTTCTTTCACAGCTTCTTCACATCACTGTCTGCTCACTCTGGTTCCAAACTTATAGTAGGAGGGGACTTTAATTTAGTATTTAACCCAGAGTTGGACAGGCTAAGCAAAGCTGTGAGCAACAGGAACTGGCAATCAGTACAGACCTTAAGACAGTACATGGATGACTTTGGTCTCTGTGACACATGGCGTTCTCTTCATCCTACATCCAGGGAATATACCTTTTTCTCGCCAGTTCACCACTCTCACTCCCGTATAGATTATATTTTAGTAAATAACTCAGTCTTACAAGATGTCTCTGACACCAATATTCACTCTATCACAATCAGTGATCATGCACCAATGTCCATTTCGTTGATTAAGACAGCCACACCATCAACCAGGAATTGGAGGTTTAATACATCATTACTCAATGATCAAGACTTCATCAGTTATGTCAGGAGAGAATGGAAAACCTTTATAGAAATCAACGATACACCGGAAATCTCACCCTGTGTTCTTTGGGAGACTGGGAAGGCAGTTATGCGCGGGTAGAATTATTTCATATTCATCACACAAGAAAAAAAAGGACATGTTACTTGAATTAGAATTAGAGCAAAAAATAAAATCTCTAGAGATTAAATATGCAGCCTCTCCAACCAATGATGTCCTAGAAGACCTAAAGAATCTAAAGCTGAAATTAAATAATATAATTGATTGCAAAACTCAGTTTCAGATAGACCAATTACGCTGGGAGAATTTTGACCATGCTAATAAATGTGGTAAATTTCTAGCTAACCAATTAAAAAATAATAAAGAGAAACAAATCATCCATTCAATAACTAATAAGGAAGGCAACATTACTCGTGATCCCCATGAAATAAATGATACCTTTAAAAACTTTTACCAAGAGTTATATACGTCCCAAATAGATCCACCCACCTCAGCCATAGAGGCGTTTCTGAATAAACTAGAACTGCCAAAGCTAAATGAAGAACAATCTACAACTCTAGACTCATTGTTATCTTTGGCAGAACTACATGAAGCTCTGCAGGAGATGCCCAATAAAAAAGCTCCAGGACCAGATGGATTCCCAACTGAATTTTATAAAGAGTTCTGGTCCATGCTGGCACCCAGCTTTTACAAAATGTTAGCTGAAATTAAACAACAACATTCATTACCCACAAATATGAATTCTGCCTTCATAAGCCTGCTCCAAAAACCAGGGAAAGACCCTACACTCCCATCGAGTTATAGACCAATTTCACTAATAAATGTAGATCTAAAAATAGTGTGTAAAGCACTTGCTAGAAGACTAGAAAAAATCACTCCATATATAATTCACTCTGATCAAACAGGCTTCATTAAAGGTAGACAGTCAACAAACAATATGAACAGACTAATTAATTTAATTGATTATGTCACCATCCATAAACTAGAGACAGCCATCGTCTCCTTAGATGCAGAAAAAGCTTTCGATAGAGTAAACTGGAAATTTCTTTTAGCCACTCTGCACAAATTCGGCATTGGGGAAACATTCATAGACTGGATCCAAATATTATACAACTCAGCAAACGCTGCAGTCAGAACAAACAACCAGATCTCACCAAGGTTTAATCTGCATAGAGGGACAAGACAGGGCTGCCCACTGTCCCCATCACTATTTGCAATATTTATTGAACCTCTAGCCGCAGCAATAAGACAGCATGAAGGAATTACTGGAATATCGACCAAATCAGTAAATCATAAAATAAGTTTATATGCTGACGATGTGTTACTGTTTCTCCTTGAGCCACAGACGTCTCTTCCTACAACTATCAGCCTCATAGATGAATTCTCAGGACTTTCAGAGTACTCTATTAACTGGACCAAATCTATAGTGCTACCACTTAACCTTAAGGTGACTAACATCTCCTCTACCACACTCCATTCAGGAAACATTAAATACTTGGGCATTGAATTGTCGTCTAGGCTATCAGAGCTTATTGATCTAAATTACAATCCACTATTAAAACAAATAGAAGCCAACCTCAAAAGATGGCAGTCCTTACCCATTTCACTTATGGGAAGAATTGCCACCATAAAAATGATGATCCTGCCAAAAATTAATTACATATTTTCAATGATTCCAACTCAGCCAGCCCAGGCGTGGTTTAAGACATTAGACTCCTACATCTCACAGTTTTTGTGGAAAACCAAGCCACCACGAATTAGTTTAAAAACTCTTCAAAAATCCAGACGCTGCGGCGGCCTAGAACTACCTAACTTCCACCACTATTTTCTTGCCAATAGACTGAACCATGTCCACAAATGGATAAAACCCATGCCAGCAGACTCCTCCTGGATAGACATTGAACAAACATTTTGTGGAAATATTAAAGTTGCAGATCTGCCCTTTATCAGCACCAAAATCAAACATCATAGTTGTTACCAGAACATTAGCATAAAAGCATCTCTGCAAGCCTGGTGGGAGTTTCTTAAAATTAATGGGTCTTCGCTTACTCTTTGCCAAAACACACCTCTCTGGAACAATCCAGACATCATACAAAACAAAAAGGCAATACACTTTCCAACTTGGCATATCAAAGGGATAACACATCTGAAACATGTTTTCACAAGAGACAAGTTTACCTCTTTTGAAGAACTAGTATCTCACTATGAAATCACTAGTGCCAATTTCTTAGAATACCAACAACTAAAGTCAATACTTAATGCAAAAAGTAAGAATACTGCCATCCACATGCAACCACCACCAGTAATAGAGCGATTTATTGATATATCAGGGAAAAGGACAGTATCCAAAATCTATATCTTAATTTCCAATGTAGACCAGACAGTGAGCCTTCCGATCTCTAAATGGGAAGCTGATCTCAATATCACCACTAATTACACATTCTGGAATAACATATGTTCTAATTTATTCAGAATGACAAACAATACAAATTTACAACTAATACAATACAAAATTCTTCATAGAACTCACTATACAGGACAAAGGATGTTCCAAATGGGTCTCACAAACTCAAATATTTGCCCTCACTGTACAGATAACACAGCAGATAGATTCCTACATGCATTCTGGTCATGCTCACCTGTGCAGCAATTTTGGCAAAGAGTATGTGAACACCTGTCAACCCAGTTAAGCTGTCCAATCCCAGCAGCCCCTGCACTTTGTCTTCTAGGAGATCTAAGTGGGCTTGATCTAGAGACAAACTCATCACACACACTTCTTTCTGCCCTCTGTGTCGCAAAGAAAATCATCCTCATGAACTGGAAAACTAAAAAAAAATTAAGCATTACTCAATACCTGAACAGCTTGTTAGATTATACCACCTTAGACACATTGTCTGCTTCATCAAATCAATGACCAAAACTATACTCTGATTGATTCCATTTCCAGGTAAGGATGCGTGGGGCTCGGGTGCTGCGTCATGTCTGGCACAGTGGTGGGGGGGTGACTGGTGGTTGGTGGTGCCTGCCTGCCTAAAGAACCGGGACAACGGGTTGGTGGACTCAGGGCTGGCCGCAGGGGTCCCCTGCGGCGGGGGTGTGGTGGCTGCTGGGACCGGCGGCCCTGTGCCGGGGTGGGACCATTTTGAGGGTTGGCGTGTGCCTGTCTCCGGAGAGCCGGAGGCGGGCCTCCCTGCCGGTGTGCGGGGGCGGACCTGGGGGTGGAGACCTGGGTAACCTGCGTCCGGGGGACTCCCTCTGGGGGTGCCTGCCTGTGCCCGGAGAGGTGTCTCTCCCCTGGGGCGCTGCCCCTGCTCGGGTGGGGCGCTGCCTGCCCTAGCGGTCCGACGCCCTCTGGTAACTGCTCGGGCCTGTTGCAGGGGGGGTTGGCGGACTACTCAGGCTAGAACCTTCATTGGGCCCTGGGCGGAAGCTGGCCCTCAATGCACAACCGCAGAGTATATGTGTGGGTTTGAGTGTCACACTACACGGGGCGAGCATGGGCATACTTGAGCGAGAGAATGGGTAAGTGTGAAAGAAGGGTGAGGATGGCTCTGGCTGTGCTGCGTGTGGCGCCTGGGCAGTAGTACTGCGGTCCCTGGGTCTCGGCTGTCCCTTCGTGGCTGGGGGTTGTGGGGGGTGGTGGGATAGGTAGCAGAGCCAGTCGGGAACCTGGCTCTGCGGACCCTGGAGCTCTGCTTCCCAACTACATTTCTCCGCATTCATCCACTTAGGTCTGCAAGGGGCGTCCTGCTGATGGAGGGACCAGGGCTACTGGGAAGTGGTTCCGTCCCTTCCAAGTGGGATGCTCTGCAGTTTTAATTGCATTAGTCATACACACTTGTCCAGGAATCTGGGGGCTCCTTCCGGGGGGGCCAGTAGACTTCCCATTGATGGCTTTGTCTGCTGGACCCCCCGGAGAATTGGGTATCTCCCAAAGTTCCTCATACTTAGCTACATACACATACATTTAGGGCCGGGGGTGGGCTCTTTCACTGGGGCCTGGGGCTGAGGCCAGTTGTGGCCTCGGCCACTGGCCCTGATGGAGAGATCACCACCCAGTTTTAACTGCAAAAAGACATTTAGGGCGCGGGGGGGCACTGTCCGGGGGACACACCGTCAGCCAGCGGTTGTGCTCCTGGAGGTGTCACCCACCTTCAGTGCACTTTAGTTCCACACACTCACGTCCAAGCTGGGTTGCAGGGTTCTGGGGTGCCTTTTTCTGCTGCCCTCTGCCCCCTCCGGGTTGGGGGGGTTGGTCGGGGCTCGGGAGGAGCTGCGGTCCCTGCCTGGGGCCACATGGACGGCAGGCCGGAGACCTACCCTCCCCACGAATGTGATCAAGCGAATGGTGTGGGTGGGAGAATGTATCTGAGAGTGCATTGGTTCACGTATGATTGACTAGTTTGTTATGAGAGAGTCTATGGTGTGTGTGTGTGTTGATGTGATGATGTGTGTTGCACATGTGGGTGGGTGTATGCATCTGTGTTTGTGTGAGTTGGTATGCGTGTGGTGCGGTTGAAGTGTGGGGGGTCCGGTTTTTCGCCCGGGGTACGATGATCGTCTGCCTGGGTGGTCTCTTTTCTGCTGACCCCACCAATTGCTGGCCTTGTGCTGCAGGCCGCTGTAGCGCCAGGGGATGAGGTCGGGCCGATGGGGTAGGCCCCGCTCCGCCCGTGTGGGGGTGGTGGACTGGGGGCGGGCCCCACTCTGGGCGCGGGGGCATCTTCTGGCGGGCTCCCTACGGACCGTGGGTCCTCGGGCTCTACTCTTTCAGGCCGACCCTCCCGCCGGGGGGAGTGTTTGCCCCTGGTTCTCATGGGGCGGACAGCGTTGACCCCCGGTGGCCCACTCTGGCCTCGGGTGCTGTCTCTGTGGCTGCTGCAGCTCTGCCTGGGGGGCTCTGTGTGGGCGGCTTGGGTCGCAACACCTGCCCTCCTGGAACTGAAGGTGTGTGTGCTCCCTGGCTGCTAGGATTCCTTCCTCTGCTTGCTGGATGGGCGTAGTGGCGGAGCCCCTCACATCACCCTGGCTTCCACAAGTGGCATTGTTCATGCACCAACGTCTGCCTCACCCTTTGGGTGAATAATGTTAAGCTACAGCCTTACTAACCTTGTAGTGGGACACTTTCCAAATCCAACTGTAAGTATTATTGATACTTATCACTACCAACATGAATAATGTGTGAATATGGAATTTGTGGTGTTGTATGTCATGACTTTTATTAAGTAGTATGGGATATGTATAATAATGCACATATGTATGTATATTGTATGTATTCGTTTGTATTAGTATGTGCACATACCTTAGCACTATTATTGGTATTAGTATTAATCTCCAAGGTAAACCACAGCACAAAAATTGTTTAGTTATGAATGTGTTAGCCTAAGGTACATCCATGCTTCTTATTTATTTTATTTATTTTATTTTTTTTTTTTTTGCTCCGATTGTTTACTTAACAGATTTGCTTGGTTTCAGCAGCTGGTTGCACCCCTTACCCCCCCCCCCCCCCCCCCCTACCCCCCCCCCCCCACCCTCCCGCATACACACCCTAAAGCAGAAACCTAACCTGTCCACCAACACAGCAACATCACACACATTTTGGATTAGCTAAATAAACCATTAAATAAACCATAAATCAGGAAGAGTATATATATTCTATATATACTCTTCTTGTTAAAGCAAAGCTGTCCATCACAATATGGCATTCAGCGTAATATATGCTGCTTGCTTAACTGCTGGACAGAACAAAAAAAAAAAAAAAAAAAAAAAAAAAAAAACAATGCTTTCATGATGTTGGTGTTCACTACTGTACAATGTGGCTGATGCTAAGCTGCAGCACAGGTCAGGATGAACTCTAGCTCATATCTATAACACTCCCCCCCTCATAACCTAGTGTCATTGTGATCCTCAACCTTGTCTTTCCCACAATGCATCACAGTAAACCCACCCCACTGCTCTGGGCTCATCTTCGCCTGCTTGGCTGCAGCACGGTGAGCTTTCAAACATAAATATTCATTCAGAGAATGATGTAGTTTTGTTCACAGCAGGGCTGATGCGCCGCTTTTTAACATCCAGCTGGCAGCTGGTGCAACGGGCGCCGGCTTCAGTCCCCGTTCATAATTTAAACAGACCAGACTTTTTTTTTTTTTACAATGCTTCCCCAGGTGTCACCGATGCTCTGGCTGACTCAGTGCCTCGCAACCCGTTCTCACCACGAACACATACTACAATGATATACACACTCAGTGAAAGCGAGTACAAAGCACATGTCACACTGACTGTTCCCACTTTTAAAATACCTTTGTGAAAAAGCCCCTCAGGCATTAGCAGCGCTGCGGCTGACTCAGGGTCTGATTACCACCGACAATACAAAAGTTATACAAGTAAAAATCACACAACACACCAGAAATACATCACACCAAGCCATTATTTTAAAAGTGACACAGGCTAATAAGTGTCCCCTGCTGTTTTAGCTGACTCAGTGTCTCAGCATCACATAATAAAACAGAAAGTTGGACAAACTTTGCAGGTAATGGACCATGTTGGTCTTTAAGTGCTTCCATGAAGCAATTTCAAGCAGAAGCTTTCTGATACTATGGCTGACTGAGGATGCACAGCATCAGCACCAAATACATTTAGTCTATGCAACAGTGTGTCACAGACAATATGAAAAAGTTTGGGAAACTTAGAAGAGACAGGTGTGGCTGATGCTCCTGTTGTTTAGGATCTTGGATCTTGCATGGCTCCTCTATTGTAAAGGCCCACGGTGCTGTAGAGCAGGAGAGGTCAAAGGTCAGTGATGAACTAGCTTTGTAGTGGTCGGGTCTTTGCTCACAGCTTTAATGTTGCTTGGACACGGAGTGATGTGTGAAGGGCTCAGTGAGCATTAAGCTGTTTTTCCAACCATCCATGTCAAACACATAAAAGTCGAGAGTGGAGCTTTTAAAAAACACCCTAATTTCATGTTAGTCTGTCCCAGTTATTCACCCACGACGATCACTGCACATCCTCACTTAACTGAATTATTTGCTGTCTCTCACTCTGTTCGCTTTGACACAGACTAATCATCTCTCCCCTGAACGTTTATTCTTTAGATAGCACTTTGTTATTATGTGATCATTCACCTGAAGAGCACGGACTATTTGTAATCACACAGAAACTGAAGCATAAGCTACAGTGCAGGTGTCTGGAAATGAAGACAGCAAGCCGTACACGCAGTGACACAAACTGACTGCACAGACGCACAAAGAGATAACACAATTACTATTAAAAAAAACACATAAGAACGAGACAAGACAGCAAAAAAGAAACACAAAAGAACAACAAAGAGACACGAAAACAACAAAGAGACACAAAAACAACAACAGAGACACAAAAACAACAACGAGACATAAAACAACTGGTCAACAGATCAACTACAAAGAGACAAAAGACAGCAACAATCATGTCATAATTGCTACGTCAGCATGTTTTCAGAGGTCCTGGTACATGTATGTTCCACGTACTGTGAACCAGCCAATCCAATCTCTGTAAAGCACCTCAGTATTTTAACCCTGAATCCACCGTGAATGTCACTCTCACAAATGTGAACACACCCCAGTGTGTCGACAGGTAAACACTTTGTCAGAACCACTTAGCTCCATGGGGCCCTGCCTGAATCAGCGTCGCACACTGAGCCTACACGTGTATTGATGATGACTATGTACAGGATCAGCCCTGGTGTAAATGGCTGCTTTTAGCAACGTGACGTTTTGTACTTAAGTAAATCAATTTGCGTCAGTCAATATTACACACAAAGCTGCAAATGCCAACAGCTCTCATTAATGATATCCATCCTCTCTCTCTGACATTAATAAACTTAATTCCCCAGCACTTACAGTAGTAACCTTTAGCATCCAGCAGATTTCTAAACAGGACCTGGCAGCAACCTTCAGCATTCCAAATATACAGGAACAGAGGACATTTCTGCCACTCATTTTCACTTTTGTCACTAACAGTAACAATTGCAGTATCGATAATAATATGCACAGGTATCAATCAAATATAAACTCACTGTGTAGCAGGATCAAAGCTCAGAACCTAAACTGAGCTAAAAATCAGTGCTAACGCAGGAAACTGACCACTACTTTCTAACTTAATACGCTCCATACTCTGTGGGCCAATTGCTAAACATGCAAACAAATGAAAGAGGCACTGGATAGATAAGAACAAAATAAGGCAAAACATGGGAAAAACCTGCTGCAACCAGCAAAACATTCAGTTAATTTGATATTTTATTCAATAATAATCTTTTGTTAATGTGTTCCACATTATTTTGATGACCGCTATGTTTCTGGCCCAGCGATACGCTTGATTACAGGTGCAACGATTTTCTCTTCGTCTGAAGCTTTGAGCACAAATCTGTTCTGAAGTGGAATTAAACGAATGTAATCAGTCTTCATCCCTGGAAAATTAAAACAGTGGACAAGTTTGTTCACATCTTGGCTGCAAATGTACAGTATAATCCTTCTGAGGTAGACTGCAGAGTTGTAAATGAACCAGCTTCTATTAGCTCCACGTGGACCTGTGTGACGCTGCCAAAACAGCAATTAGCTTCACTTTGACAACACATGAATCCTGTTCTGTACACGCAAAAAAATTATTCTTGCCTCTAAAAAAACATATTAATGATATGTGGTTAAACCATTACTATTTAACATTGAAGGACTCGTGCTGATGGAGTTAAGACATGGAAACTGTAGGTAAAGTGTTCATGCTGCAGCTGATTTAAAAGTCATAAAGCAGCTCAATTGGTGTCCATGTAGAAGAGACAAACGATACATTAGCTACAAAATGGGTTGTTAAGAGATTACATGCGTGAACATTTGTGATATTTTAATTTCCAAACAGATGGAGCTTATCCGGGGCACATGGGATTTGTTGCTCCCTTTCTTATCTTCTCTTTGTCTTTCTCCCTGTAATCCCGGTATCCGTAGAGAATGAATGTGTGATTATCACTGAGGAAAGAATCCATCTTGCATTATTATGGCCTGTGCAGTCTGGGTGTGTGTGTTGCAGGAGAATGTGGGGGGGGGTGGGAGGGGGGGGGCTTCAGAAAGCGATTAGTGCTCCAGTGAGATGAAGGACACCGACGTTCACTGATGAGATATCAGACATGAGGACACACATCTCCTTCTCTCTTCATCTCAGGCCACATTTCTCCTTCATAATTCCTTTCTATGGATTAAAGTGATCCCCAGCACACACACGCTGAGGCACCACGAGAGAGGAAACACATTTAGTTTTGCTTACGCACACCAGAGAACTTGGATTCCCCTGTTCTGCAACAAGCAACAAGGCAGAATTTGTCATGATCCCACACCCACTCTCTCTCCCTCAGTGAACTCCCTGCCATCAGGACAATTCCACACACTGGGACCTTCTCCTTTGCCTCCACATTCTTACTCATTAATCGTTAGTCATGCGTTGCCATGCTTGTAAGCCATGCATTATGCCCAGCCTTGTTCTTGCTTCCTGTTAATCATGCAGTGCGTTCCATTTAAAACGTGTAGGGAGTCAAGTCGCGTTAGCAGCTAAATGATTGTGTGGTAACTGACCACAAGTTGTGTTCTTGCTTTCTGTTAACCATGCATTGTAATACATTTAAGATGTGTAAGAAAGTAGTCATGCTAATTGCTAGCCTCTGTTCATGCTCCGCTTTAGCTCTGGTCCATGGTTAATCTCACTCTACTTCATTGTATAAGTTTTACTCTAGCTCCTTGTTTAATGTGTGTCATGGTTGCAGCATCATGTCCAGTATTCATGTTCATTTCAGTTTAACCTTGGCAATTCCTGTTCGTTTCCTGTTTGCTTTAGTTTTACTATTTAGTCATGTGATTCACCAGCTGTGTTCAATTAGTTATTAGTTGAGTTATTTAAGCTCCAGAACTTACTTGATTCGTTTGCCAGATTTTTTGTTCACGTTCCGTAGTTCAGCCTTCCAGCATTCACTCCAGTACATCTGGTCAGTCTTCAGTCTATGGTTTTTGACCCATGCCTGTCTGTCGTTCCTGCCTCTGTCTTGCCTCTGTCTTGCCCCTATGTACCTAACCACCTGGTGCTGTAATGATTAAAGCCTCAGTTTTACTCAAGTCCTGCCTTGTGCTGTGCATTTGGGTCCTCACCTGTCTTTCCTGACAGAACAATCTGGCCATATTTGGACCCAGCCAGCTCCCAGCCCGTCTGATTTTGTTTTGTGTCACGAGGAGCGAGTTTTTCCCGTTTGTTTGTAGATTTCGCTTGGGGTCCTCGGCTTTTGCTACACGGAACTTGCGAGGGATTATCCACCTTGGAAGCACGGCTGAGTGCAGTGGAGGAAGCGATCGCCATCCTGCAGAACCTTTTGACTGGTTGTGTGCAAGGTGCGAGAACTTGGAACGCACTCTGCACATCGCGCCTGCCAACACAAGAACTGCAGCCTGTGGCTCAGCTGGTTACAGTTCCTGTCGCAACGCCTCAGCCTGCCTCAACCACAGCTTTGCTGCATGTTCCTGCTACCAGGCCACTGACCGTTGCTGCAAACTCTTTCCCTGCCTCTGATGTGGCCAAGCCATGTCAAACTCCAGTGCAGGAGTCACAGCCAGTTCAAGCTCTGCAGCCATTTTGCCCAGCCCAAGCTCCTGCTCAAGCGTCGGTTCAGTACCCATGTTTGATTCCAGCTCTAACCCTGCTTTAGCTGTCAGCTCCAACTTCCGCTGCTGCTCTGCTAGGTCAAGTTGCAGTTCATGCTCCAGCCCAGCTCAGCATGTTCTGGTTGTGCCTGCAAGCCCCCACTCCAGCTCATCATGCAAGTCCTGCCCGAGCCCCAGTCGAGTTCTCATGTCTAGCTACAGCTCTGGTTCCAGTTCAGCATTCTAAACCAGCCCGAGCCGGCCTGTTCATGTTCCTGTACGGCCTTCAAGTCCTAGCTCCAGTCCACTTTTTTCGCCCTGCTCAAGCTCTAGTTCAGCCATGCCAAGCTCCTGCCCCAGTTCTAGTTCCTGTTGGTGCAGAAGCAGACATTCCTGTCTCTGTTCCTGTGCCACGTCAAGCTCCAGCTCCAGCTCCAGCTCCAGCTCCAGCTCCAGCTCCAGCTCCAGCTCCAGCTCCAGCTCCACCACGTCAAGCTCCAGACTCAGCCCTCGTCACTGGTGGCCCAGTAAAGCGGACCCCACCAGTTCCTGTTGGTCCGGAAGTGACCATTCTACCCCTAAATCCTGATGGTCCGGCAATGACCACTCCAATTCCTGTCTGGAAAGGATTCTTCCAGCCCTTGACCCCGGCGACCTGGTAAAGCAGACCCCTCTAGTCCTGGCCTGCCTTGTTTCCTAGTGGTCTGGAAGCGACCACACCTGCCTTAATTCTTGGTGGTTCGGTGATGACCAGGCCTTCCGTGGTTTCTTGGTTCATGGTTCCAGCATCATGCCCAGTATTCATGTTATCCTTAGAGTATGTTGTGTGGTCCCTCGTTAGAAACATACAGTATGCAGCCCAACACTGGTTCTGTGCTGGTGAGATGTGAACTGTATGAAATTTTTCCAAATGTTTTCTCAGCTGATTTATTTCCTAGACTGAGATCAGGATTTAAGCTATTACCTGTACCTACCATCATGTACATACTGGACTTATTGCATCCCATACTCTCTTATTACATGTAGTATTACGCGTATGTGTTTATGAGTTATGCTATTTTCACATACACACAAATAGTTTTCCACTGTATAATTAGAAGCCAATAATAACCTAATTGTTTCTTATTAATCTTGAAAGAAAAATGTGAGTAATGCTTTCACTCACAGTAAACATGTGGCTAAGGACCCCTGCTGTGCCTTCATGGAGCAGCAGCAGGACGCAAACCACCTACTGAAAAGTCTGGTTTATAACTAAATACCACTAAAGAGTTTACAGTTAATGATGTTAACTTATTAGACTTGTTCTGATCATATCAATAACACTGCTATTACAACTATAATAATATTACTAAGAATCAATATTCTCACTCTTGTGAACAATCCACTGTATGGTTTTATGAAACAACTGCTGCTTTTTAAGAAAGTTCTTCTTGACACCTTATTCTTCTATCATGTCTGTATATTTTTGATCATGTTCCAGATGTATCTAGAATCGGGTCGGCGCTCATCAGTTTAATCACCATTTTACCACAGATGATTTTACAGCCTCTTGCAGAAGAGAGCTGCGAGTCCACACGAACTAAACACACACAGGACACGCTTTCTGCAGAGCAGCGCTTCCCTGAGTGTTCTGCAGCCAGCTGGGACTGATGTGTCGAGTTGTGTTTATTAAGTGGCTCATCATCAAGTCTCAAAGGATCCGAGACACAAACATTTCTCCTTCACAGAGCGAAGTGATTACTACAATGTGCACACGTACAGAACGCAAGCAGGCAAATATTAAGCTTTGAGGACAGATCCCATTCCACTGAATGTGCATGTCCTCAGTTTATCCCTCGTCAGTGAGGACCGGCCCAAACTAGGAACGCCGCTGTAGATCAACACCTGCAGCGCTGCTGCTTTCATGAGCTCACGCACACAGCGCCTCACTCAGAAAAGACAAACACAAGCTCAATGGAACACTGGCAGTGCAATGATTGAGTTCAGGAACTGCTGGAGCTCTGAGGGCAGCGTGTTTGCCATCACTGACACTAAGTGCATGCTCTTATTTTATGCGCTAGTTATATTTCAGTATAAACCATTGATGAGCATAATTTATTTCCTGAAGATAAAATCACTTGCATTAGATCAAACTCTCAAACAAGTTCAGTTTGACTTGTCGCAACAGGAAATCTAGTTTTCTTAACGTTGGCCCACTTCCATGAGCTCTGCCGGTGGGTGTGTAAAACACCAAAGCCCTGGAACTATTTAACCTACATGGATTACAGTCATTTCCAGTGATTAAAACCTGACATAAACCCACAGAGAGCTGGATCCTCCATTAATCCTGACGTACAGGCCCCGGGTTGGAGGAAAGAGGAGTCAGACAGGGACATGTGTCTGCACTCCTCTTCCTTTTATTATAATACTGTATGTTGTCATCTGCTCATGCCAGCAGAGCAATGTTAAATACGTGTAAATGTATCAACACGTTGTATGTATATGTGTCACAGTCTGGTATGGGAGCTGCTCTGCTGTAGAGCGTAAGGCACTGCAGCGGGTGGTGAAACCTGCCCAATGCATTACAGGAACTCCACTTCCGGCCATTGAGGAGATCCAAAAGAGACACTGTCTGTCTCGGTACGGCCAGCATGCAGTATCTTAAGGACTCCTCTCACCCACCTACGCGCTTTTCTCTCACCTGCCTTTCGGGCAGGAGCTTCAGGATCCCCCGGACAAAAACAAGCAGACTGAAGAACAGATTCTTTCCTAGTGTTTCCTTACTGAACCCTGCCCCCCGCTGACTTCTTTACCCCACTCAGCCCCACATTATCCCCACAACCATTGCACAATTTAATATTGCAGATCATTGCAGGACTTTGTACATACCCAGCTCTAAACACACATGCCCGTTAAATATTTATGTTTGGTTAGACACTTCTATAAATAGGTGAATTTCTGACTATACAATAGTAAAAAGCAACTGCATATCATACTGTATTTGTATCTACTGTATATCATATTCATATCTTCATTCATAGTATATAGTTATGGCACCATATCCGTACTGTATTATATACTCCTATTCCCAATTACTATAGCAACCAATACATATATTTATCAACTTGTAACTTTGATTATAGTTAATAGCTATTTATATCTATATTGTATTCATATGTATTTCCTCCCCCCTGTCTAATAAAGTAACAGCCTATATGCTAATCAGTGTTCATCTACTGTAAACTCCTGGTTATATTTAAGTCCATTTCATACCAATATGTAAATATTTCTCTCATGCACATGTCCATAACCAGCAATTTTGGTTAGACCTAAACTGCATTTTGTTGCATTGTACTTGTACATATGTACTGAAAATAAAGTTGAATCTAATCTAAATCTAATCTATATTATAACCTGACACCTGCTTGTTAATGTTACTGTGTTGACTTCAGACTGGCGGAATATTGAAAGGTCTGAGACACTTTCATCGAGCCCATGCTGCTCACCAGACAAGAGGTTGAAACCATTAATTGGCATCAGATTAATAAGGAGTCTAGAAGAGGTTTTTGTTTTTAAACATGCCACAGTTATGTAAATGTGCATGTACTGTAATGTATGCTGGTGTACATGTCAGGGAAATGGTCAGCTTGAGTGGTTAAGGTTTAAAACCTTAATTAAATTAAACTGAAACAATAACTGACTGACTGACTGAGTGCACTGGCACGGCAGTAAGCTCCCTGCACCACAGATAGGAGGATGGATCCAGCTGTGTCGCTTCCATCAGGAAGTCAGGAACAGCAGCACGGCCAGCTGGAGCCGAACTGAGTGAAGCTTTCAGTCATTCCAGACACAGGCGCAGCTAAACACATGGATGCACACAGAGCGCGTGCGGCGTGTGGACAACACCTGCAGTAAAGGCGTCGCATGAGACCTGCCTTAATCAGAAGTAGTGTCAAATCACACAGTGTCAGAGCACGAGCACGCGGAGGCTGTGTGTGTGTGTGTGTGTGTGTGTGTGTGTGTGTGTGTGTGTGTGTGTATCTGCCTACCAACAGAGCGGCGACTGGTTTCATTTTAAGTCAATATACACTTTAGGTAAAAATATGATGCTACAGTACTCCACAGTCGGCGCCTCCTGCTGTAGAGGAAGCAGGAGACAAAGATGAGTTGTGTGTTATTGCGGGGGTATTGCTTGTGGTTGAGGCACACAAATAGATATAAAATGGAGAGGTTGGCTCAAACACCACTTAGGGTCACAGAGTTAGCTGAACTACTGTATTAATAGTATTTAAGCTACTCCTGGCTTGTGAGAAAGCAGCTGATGATTTGCCGCCTCTCTTTACAAACCGATATGTTCCTGCAGGACGTGCCCCCCTTTGCTTTAGTGGTTAATTATTTTAAAATTAACTCGCTGATGTGGATCAAATTGCAAGAGTCCCAGAGTCTGTGCTCATGCAGACCTTTTGTAGCTGTTACCTCTGAGGAATCTGGACGGAGCTGTGGTTTCTATGTAGCTGTGGGCTGATTTCAACACTGCGTGGTGAGTTTGTGATGTGCTCTTATTGTGGCCAATCACTTCCTACTCTGTTGCATCTGTCACCATAGCAACGCAGCAGCGTGATGTGCAAATCACATTTATCTTCTGAAGACCAGTTTATGAATGAGGCGCAGCACATACTGTTGTGTGAGGATGCCGTAAAGTTATACAGTATCTGAAGTACTGCATACAGTTGGTACTGATTTTCTTCTTGGAATTAAAAGCATGCTGCTGCTAATGTCCAACTAGATTCTACTTTTCATTTAATACTAATCATTTTCTAACATTTTTTTAAGGAGCATCTGTAAACATTAAAATGTCGTGTCTTACTCATATCAAAACTACTGTATCGCTGCAGTAATTATCCTAATATGTACCGTTATATGCTACCACTTACACAAACAGCTGATGTCACGGTGCAGAAACGCTGAGACAGGAAATCAATAGCGTGTACATGCATCCATCATGTCAACATTTCCACAAATAAACACCGATTGGTTGCACTGTGGAATACAGGTTCTACAGTACACACAAGTGCAAGTTTCTTTTCTGTGGAAGTTTGCAGATGTGTTTAATGAAATGTTTATTGCTTTCACATAGACATCGAGTCTTTTTTGACTCGTGCAGGGCTTTATTACAAGCCATTAGTCTTCAAGCAGCCAGCACGGATGACTAATTAAGATAGATGGAAACACAGTCTCTGGGTTTTTCTATACGTAGCCTCTCTTTTCTTTATTAACGGCTCATTGACTTCACAAGCCCCATTGATTCATGGGCACAAACAACGTTGTTATGCAGCCGTACAGTCTGCCTGTTTGTTTATGGGGGAACTTGCGAGTTACCTTCTCCAGCTCATGTAATGACGCAGATGAAAAGTAGGATCAATAAAGCAGAGAAGTGCTGCTGGAAGAGTAAACACCGACTCTATATAAAGCAGTGGAGGCTGCTGAAGCAGAGCGGGACGCTGCCAATGGGCTCATGTCGTGCAGATGTTGCCACACTCTTACATCCTACGTCCCGTTTGTCTTTTGATAAGCACTTCCTCAGATGCTGAAGACGCTTCCTGTCAGTGTGTCAGGCTCACGTTCACACAGCTCATTAGCCGCGGCTGCAAAGCCAACACTGCGCATAACAAGTGTGTCTGCACCACGATGACAATTACGGAGGCGCTTTACACACTGTTTGTCAGACGCTGGAAAACATGAAAGCTTCGCTGCAGCGGGTTCTCGTTTCTTTGTTACTGGTACTGTACATTCACAGGCTGGGCAGGTAGATCAGGTATGCGTTCCTGAGTTTGTTTGGTCAGAGGATGAGTATGGTGAGTCTGCTGTAACACTGTATCAGGGCTGTTGGTTTCCCTCAGTATCTTCTAATACCGACTGGTGACAACGTAAGCAGCTCTACTGTATGTTTTCTTATTTCCCACCCAATTGGACTTTGTTTGTTTTCGAGCTGTAAGGCTGCTTTGACTTGAGACACGATTCCACCCTCAGAACGCCGTGGGCTGTTCCCCTTGTTTGACCAGCTGTCTGTCAGCCACACTGTTAGGAGCACCTTGTTAAGGAATTAATGAAACCTTAAAGGCGAGCCCGCTTTTTAGTTAATGTGGTGACTTCCATCCCATTGCCTCTGTCTGGCTGTTACGAATCCATTCAAGATTGAGCTACAGCCCAGTTTGATGCTCCTGTAGCTGAAGTCTGCAGCTAAACTGCTCTCTGGGTCAGGATTAGTCCTATATGTTGTTATTGTCAAAGCAGGTACTTACAGTACATGATTGATTTATGACGTAACAAAGACCAAACTGGAATCATGGAGAACAATTTAAGATCTAGACTATGGACTAAAATCCTGTAGCTGGTGCTGTATAAAGTCATCACACTGATAAAAGAACAAGTTTATTCCTAGTACAACAAATATTCTAACAAAGTATATTCAGCTTTACAAGTGTTAGTGAGAAGAGTTTTCATGCCTTCAGGCAAACACGCTCCGCCAGCTTATTTCTGAACAATGGAGGAACTTCTCTCACCATAAATTGCATTGACTGCTATTATTCTCTCCCCTCTTCCTTCTTGTAATCAGGTCTGCAGCTGCAGTTGAATACGGTGTTTTCTTTTCTTTTTTTTCGCACAACTTTAAATTCATCATTCATTCACATTTCGAATTATGCATTCGTAGCCGAACCGAGTGTGGAGGAACTGTTGTGCCAGTGGCATCGCTCATGAGTGTCACCTCCATATAGCAGCGATAGTTCGCAGTGGCAAGTCACAGTGGGAGGTGTGATACTGTGTCGCACTAAACAGCAAAACAACCTGTAAAAGGCGTTAGGACTAAAGCGGAGGGTGCAGGGCTCCTGCTGCCTCCTGGAGGGCTGTCGAGGGTTCGTTTCATCAGTGCACACGCGGGAAGCGCGTTGCAACAGTGGGTTTAACGGCAGAACTTGTACAGACTCTAACTTTATGATGAACTTCCAGCACTCGGAGCAGGAGGGAAACGGTTCGTGTGGCAGATAATGTCTAAGGATCGTGATCTTGCACCACCTCCCTCCCTATATTTAGAGCAGCTGTTCGAAGCGTTTCTTATCTCCCATTCAAATGTCAAATCAATCACTCCGCTCTGCTCAGGTTAGCAGCACACCTGCAGTGCACACGTTCATGCATATTAACAGCGGTATGTCAGGAAACCGCTTCGCTTTTATCTTCATAATCTGGAAACTGCTGACATTTACATATTAATTTATGAGAAAAGGTTTTGGCAATTCTTGGAGAACAATAAAAATATGTGAAGCTGCACAAGTCAAGTATCACAGACAGGTCTATATATATATATATCTATATATCTATATATCTATATATCTATATATCTATATATCTATCTATATATATATATATATATATATATATATATATATATATATATATATATATATATATATATATATATATATATATATATATCTATATATATATATATATATATATATATATATATATATATATATATATATATATATACATACATACACAATATATACTGTATGACAGCAACATTCAACATATGGCTGTGTGAAAACAAGCATGAGGCAGGTAGAAACACAGTGAGACCATATGCTTGTGTTTACTGGCTTGTGTTTACTGTGCAGTGCACTGCAGTATGGGTGTGTTTGTGTTTATGTGACACACTCACATGAAATACTGTCCTTTCTTTCTTTTTCTGCTGCAAGACAGCGGGAGCACATGAGCACGACTATGAGTTCTAAATCAAGAGGCGTGTAGCGAGAGGAAGAGGAAGTATCTGGGAGGAGGACGAAGAGCTGAGAGAGACGCCAAAGAGCAAAGGGAGGCAGTTACAGTATAACACAGTGTATGTTCAACAAACTCTGCATATATTAAATGAGCATTAAGTATGATCACAGACACGCTCCTCCAATATTATTGAAACAAAGAGACCAATGCACCTTATTTTTTCCTGTGGTCATATGAGCAAAAATGCTGAAACAAAGAGCCTGTTCATTCAGATCTAGTAGAATAATCAATTTTCTGTACAAGTAAATCCAATCAGTGAACCATGATGATCAAGTGAAGTGTGGATTCTGAGACCAAGCCAAGAAGGTCGTTTCATGCAACTTACAGCACTTCTCAGAGGAAAATCTGTCTATTGGGACAAGAAATGTGTGGCAGCCGGGGAATCGATGGATTTTGTACGAAAAATGCGCTGTTTTCAATATCCGTGTTCAAATATGTATACTAAAAACGCACGCAGCCTCACAAACGCATGCATAATGGATGGAGGGGGCCACCGGCGTGTCCTTTCTACGCCAGCTGTGTATTCATGAGACGAGGCGGGAGAGAGGGGACAGAATTACAAAACCACAGCCTCTCAGCAGCGGCGCCGCTATCGGGAATGCTTGAAAAGACACAAGGAGCACTTTATTTTCTTCATCTGGTTGGTTTCGTGACTGAGGCTGTTTGAGAGTGAGGAGAGATAAACTGTAGGACCGCGCACACATCGAACAGGTTATCCGTTGCTTCACGGAGCAGGTGACAGTGACTTACAGTAAAGCGGAGGTCGGCTGTTCAGTCGTCATGAGGAATCGGAGCTGCTGATGGAGCACATCTGCTGAAGTCAGGACAATGTTTAACCCAAATTACAGGTGGAATCCAGAACACAAGACCATGCCTGACTCCAACAGCTGGAATAAAATGACAGCAGACGAACACAAGATATGAAGGGAAAAAGGAGAAATAAAGTAACAAGAATTTTAATCTCATGGCATTTCTTGTATGTTGCAACACTGAAGGCTTCAAGAGGTGAAGACACAATGCTACAGTACACTGCAGCTCAGAAACCGATTCCTGGGTTTGTGTGTCCAGAGAGTGGACACAGGAGCTAATGGCTCGGTAACATTTTATTAACGTTGTGGCAAACCAGAATTACTGGTGCGAGAGGAAAAATACGTTTAAAAGCTTCTGTTACCTGAGCGGAACAATGTCGCTTCACTTGGTCCGGTCTGTGGTGGCAACAGTTCACCGCCTGAACGACCACTGTCCCACTCAGAACCCACCGCATCCCTGGATAATGAAGAAACGTCTTTAACAGAACTATTTATGGTGCCGGTAGACACATTACAACACTGGACCTGATGTGAATCCAAAAAACAATTATGGAGACAACCAAGAGAACCGGAACGTGTCAATGCATCAAACAACCAACGTGACACCGTGAGCTACAGTTCTACAAAAAACACATTATAAATCAGTAAGTTTGCTAATTTAATATGCTAGATTTAGATTTTTTTTTCCCGCTGAACAGATGTTTAGAAGCACATGTTTTCTGTGAGCTTAGTAAACAGACCAGATCAGTCAGCGTCCATTCAATTTACCAGTGAAGCTACACTACATTAACTTCATATGGTTTTCTGTAAACATCCTGACAGGTGCAGCCCACTGATGATACCATTATACGCAGCTCACAAGGAAACTGTGGCTCTGTTGAAAGGCTGCGAAGATGAAAATGACAGATAAGCTGCCTCCTCATGGTTAATAAACCTATAACGGGCTGATGGGTTTTCAGTTATCAGGTGTTGGTTCTTATGAAGAGACAAGAGAGAGAGAGAGTCCAAAGCTTAAAGTTCATTTATTGATCATCACTGATTTATAAGCCTCACTCAGAGGAGACGCTTTAACAGGTTTAACAGGAAATAAGAAGGTCCCGGACTGCTACATATGTTTATTGTAATGCATAATATACTGCATATACTTCATGTGCAGGTGAATAAGCACATACGTGTGTGACAGAGCTGCTCCTGTGTTTCCTGTGTCTGAGTCACCGAACTATCAGAGGAGCTGAAGCTGAAGCGCGTCACAGAAACGCTGTCGCTCCCAGAACAAAGGGCTCCGTCATGAAAACAGGACCCGCTGGTTCCTGCCTGCTCAGCCGATGCGTTTAATGTCACACTGCGTGACACGGGTTGACACCAGGTTGTGCTGCAGCCAGAAGGGCTTCATTGATTTGGTTAAGTAACGGGTAACAGCAGCCGGGTCATTGGGTTAATGAGACGAGACAACGATGCCTTTAAGTGGTGGAAGAGAGGTCAAGAGACACCGAGATGCCCTCAAACACAACTAATGACACCACCCATGGGGATGCGTTCACTGCCTTCATGGATAAATACCACAGCAAGAGCAGCTTGCTGTCATTTACCGCCTTGGCTTAACTGCTGACAACACACAGACCTAGGTTGCATCTACTGCAGTGGTTCTGCTCTGCTGTTGTGGCTGTGATCACCTGTCAGCCACGTCTGGGTGTTTGTTGGTGCCAGGCCGGGTCCCCGGGTCCTAGCTAGGGCTCCTTTCTCATCACCGGTGGTTCCTCAGGGGGGCCTGTTTTGTCTCACCCAGGCTTCCTCTTCAATCCATTTCTTTGCATCTCTTGCTCTCTTGTACAGTATTATGTGCAGTCTGTCACTGCCTGCCAGCATTTATTCTCACTGTAAAAGGAAGAGATACTGTAGTAACAGCCCCACAAAATAAAATAAAATAAAATAAAATAAAATAAAATAAAATAAAATAAAATAAAATAAAATAAAATAAAATAAAATAAAATAAAATAAAATAAAATAAAATAATAATAATTGTTAATTAGGTGGTAAAGAAAGTATAATCACCAAGACCTTTATTAACTCTTGATTGAACTCTTTCAAAAACATAAACGATACAAACACTGTTTTCGTTTTACATCACATACAGAAAAACTGGATAAGCTCATAATATTTTATTATGCATCAAATATGAATATATACTTGATGTAACTACATAGTAAAACGCAGGAACTTAAAAAAAACAACAACAACAACAAACAAAAACACTTGTCTGAGGTGGTTTAATCAGCTCACAATCCGAACTGGGAATGAGGTATGGGAAGAGAGAGACATGCAAAGAGGAGGAAAGCTGCTGATTAGGTTAATCAATGGAGGGTTGGTGTAAAGTGGGATTGCTGGGATCCTGTCCGCACTTTGCTCTTCCCTTCCAGGAAACACTTGATCACAGAGACTGTCTGGGAGTCAGATACCCCGTTCAGCGCTCAGGCAAACACAAACCCAATCAATAACAGGCGGTGGGAGAAGAGCCACGGGGAGAAGACGTGGATGAGGTCTGAAAGCTGAGATGTGCTAAAAGCTGCCACCTTATAAAAGGAATGAGAAGAATACATTATATCACCTTCAAACCATGTTTATTACAAATGTAAGAATGGTTTATTTTTGCCGCTAAGTTTACTTTGATTTACTTGTTAAAATGACAGAAAAGCAATGTTTGAGACAAGGGCGTTAGAAGATTTAGACGAATGACGTGTAAAGGTCAGTAAAGCCTGACCTTAAGCCTGACTGATATTTCTGACATTTAGAGACGCATGCACGTACGCACGCACGCTCCACACCATGCTAACGCTCTCATTAACACTGACCTCGGCCTCTTTGAAGTGGTTCCTCACCCTGCACATCAGTCACTATTGCTCAGTCTGATTTGTATTTTTTGAAGCTGAAGTCATTATTGTGCTGTTTCTTGCTCTATGGATCGAGCAAAGTAAAGAAAAGAAGGTGAAAACTTGCATATTTTAGTCATCTACAGGATTCAAATGACAAAAGGTCTCACAAACCCTTCTATGACTGTAAGTACGTACAAACCAGGTGTCAATCAATACTTCCTCTGGCTCCACTCAAACCTTCCGTCCATCTTGTGCATGTCAAGCATGTGGTGTTAGAACGGATTAATTACTAGCTTTATTTGATGTTGATCACGCTGATCATTGATAGATGAAATGAAATCAGTGTCTAGATAAAACGTGTTCCACCCATCCAGACACGCTGACGTTGGACTGACACAGGCTCACTCGGGTTCAAGCGTTTCGCCTCCGTGCCTCTAGTTTCTGACGCATCTGCTGAAAACCTTCCCGTCTTCCCACTGCGTCTGCCACCGCGTTGCTCTGACCGAGATGCTCTGTTTGCTGCATGTCTGTCATCACGCAGACCAGCTTTTTGATCCTTTGTGTCCTTAGAATAAATTGCTTTTTGTTATGGTCGCTGGCCCCCGGAAATAATGTGTGGGCGGTCTGGTAAAATATAAAACAGGAGTCAGGTTCTCATATTTTTATGATTGGCTAAGACATTGACGTCAACACACACTCTGTCTGTGACCTTGTGAGGAAATATCTCACGTCTTATGATTATTTAATGCTTCAAAACTTTTAAGATGTGTTTATATTCCCCAGACACCAGTGCAGCTCATTCAGGTCATTACTATAACCCACAGGTGACAGGAAGGCGACCTGTGACCCGTTTGTATCTCCACTATATGTCTACAAATACACCGTATGCCTTTGGAGCTAATGGCGTCTGAGCTTCTGGTAGATGAAGCTTCTCTAACTCTTCTGTGTCACATTAAGTGATCTCTCATCGTGCTGTTTGAACGTCACAGCAGTGTCAGTGATGGGAGCTTGTACTCGTGAAGCACAAAGACCCGTCTGAAGGTGATTGGGAATGATTTCAAGTCGCCTAATAGCATTAATTTACAGTATGTGAGGTAAAATTTCAGGCTTGTGTGCACTACAGGCTACAGCCAGTAGTGGTGTTGTATCTGGGAAAGAGGCTTGAAGGCTGGAGCTCCTAGTGAAGGTTAATAGACGGTGGTGGGTTTATTTATCTTCCGGAACAAAAAATGTTTAAAAACTGGCATCTCCTTCATGCAACATTCAAGGATTTGGCACGAGCCGCGGTAATGCAGCGTCCTACCTCCTCAGCATGTGGAGCCTGGAGGTGCCAAGGCCTGAACCAGTGACCCAGTGAAGAGTTCGTGACCCGCTCCGCCAGCTGCCCTCCTCTTTGCTTTTGGCACAACTGAAACTGGCTCCACACAAAGCCAGACAAACTCAAGAGGCCGGGAGATTTATTATAGCCCACAAAAAAATAACCAAAGAAAACAAAAGCTGAACAGAATCCAAGCTGGGATAAACACACTTTATAGAGAGGCCACGGGTCCACAGGGAGAAAAGGCTTAATCACAGCAGCAGCGGTGCTTTCTGACGATCCGGCAGAGGGCGACTGCAGAGGCTGGTTCTGTGCTGGAGACCTGATTCCAACTATCAGGTGAGTGTGGCAGGTGGAGCAGAAGTACTGTAAGACGTTGTTCAGGCTCATTCCAGCTGATCGTGCAGGTAAACAACGTATTCGCGCCCAGTCAGTGCCAAGGCTTGATGCTTCAAATAAAATGTAAGACAATGAATGAAAACCAGTAAAGGGGTCATGCTGAGTACAGTATGCAGCAGAAAGATAGTAGAAAACCTCAGGTTATTTGTAGACCAGTTATAATGGAATAACTGGCTGCTACAGTGTCTGACTTTAACGTTACTGTAAGGACACGATGATGGAGGCGATGGACCTCCCTCATAGTCACCATGGACATGGTCAACTACACTACAACTACACTGGCTAAAATTTCATCCCAGGCTGCTTGTCTCCTTGTCCTTCCTTGTTTTTTTTCTCCTCTTCCTCTTCGACCTACTGCATTCTTTTTTTCTCAGTGGATCCATTGTTACATATCAAAGCACTAATTTGGGCAATTTTACCAATCTGCTGAAGAATCTGATTGATGTGTGTTAAATTTTAACTTGTAATGCTTCCAGCTTGGTAATGGTTTGCTGATCAAGCTCCAGTTGTGGTGACTGAGTGAAGAATTTGAATACCTGTGTTTTCTAATGAGCACACAGTGTAAGAGAGAGATTTGTGGGTAGAGCTTTGCAGAAACAGTTCACCAGATTTGAATCATGAGTCAAAGCATTGAACAATGTTTATAGTTCTGAAAAATGTAAGTGCTACTTTGATTTGAAGGCCTGGTTGTAGTGTTTTAGCAATTGAGAAAAATGTAATTTTCATTCCTTGGACGACAATTCTCATCATTGAGGTCGCTTAAACTCACTCACTTTTCTTTGGTTACTCTGTGACTGTCTTCAATCTGCAATTTTACAATGAATTTTATATGTTTTATTAATATTTGCTCTTAGCTTTTGTGATTTTTCAAATATACCTATAATTATTGCATCTAATTACAGTTTTTGCCTATTGCTTACACACTAAAAGCGAATGTTTAGAACAAAGCCTCAATACTTAAACTTCTTGTAGCACAGTGTTAAACACAGTGTAACCGCAGCTTAAACACATTTTCAACTCTGTACTTTGGTTTCATTTTTGTAACACGCTTATTGTAAAACACTACACACGTTTTCTTACATTAGACACTTTGTTCAAAACCAAAATCACCTGTTATCATTGGGAAACCACTCAGCAAAAAGCAGTGCTAACCTGGCAACTGTAGTCACTCACAAACACACCTGAAAACACCTGAACAAAAAACACAACACCAGTCTGAGCCTCAGCGCTACAAACAGGTCCCAGGTCAGTATGTGGAAAACTATGCAAACATAGAGGCAAGTCAGTGAGAGGAGGCGAGACAGAGAGGATGACGAGGACACAGGCAAAGACCAGTGTGAGACGCTGCATCAGATGAAATCAGGGCCACTCTCACGAGGTCCCATGCACTACATGCAGTTGTGCAGCACAGACCGAGGCGATCGAAAGTATATGATCAGCGACCACACACCCACATGACTCTCCAGCAAGCAGTGGAAGAGGCTTGCGGTCTGTCTGTCTGTCTGTCTGTCTGTCTGTCTGTCTGTCTGTCTGTCTGTCTGTCTGTCTGTCTGTCTGTCTGTCTGTCTGTCTGTCTGTCTGTCTGTCTGTCTGTCTGTCTGTCTGTCTGTCCTCTGTTATTTAGTAGTAGCACATTTTGTAACACAAACTCTCCATGAGATGTTAAATCCTGGTTCCATCATCCATCTTGAGAAACAAGCACAATTGTTTGTTAACGTATCACTGGAGCCCTTCAATGAACTGGCGTCCTGCCCAGGGTGTTCCCTGCCTCTCACTCTAAGTTAGCTGGGATAGGCTGCAGCCCCCCATGACCCCTATGGGAACAAGCGGTGGAAGATGGATGAATGTGTCAGTGGAAAGAACGTGTCCATGTATGACATGTACAGTACGTGTACAGATACATACTGTACACGTACTGTACACGAGTCATAAACATATTTGCAAAACCATGAAGAAAAATCAAATCGTTTCCATCATCAATCGTCTTAGTAACCAGCACAATGTTGCCATTTTATGCTTAATGTCACATGTAATAATATCAGTGCTACCCTAATATAAAGCTGAACATGGGGGAGGTCTCCGCTGGCTCTGTGAAACATACTGTATGGGCCGTTGAAGGATGATGATCCTCATTGGATGGTGAAACGAATTTCTCATCAAGGCTGATGGTTTTGAATGTTCCCACCACGTCATTATTCACCTCTTTTTCCTTTGAAGTAAGAACTAGTCTTTACAGACCATTTTTCTAACCCCTTTTTGTGAAATTCATACATTTAACAGTTTTATATTGTTCCAAAATTTGCTCCTTAACATATTTTGCCACCGTAAAAGTAAAATCCAGAAGCTAAAGTGTTACTGTATCTAGAAATGAAGCCTTTTACCTGTTACTCTTCTAGAACTTCAATGGGAAAAGGACTGCTTTTTGTTGTCAGTTGTCTTTTGTCCTTAAATCAAACATTCTGAGCTGGAGGTATTTATTCTCCTGTTTGGGTTGTGGTGGTGGTTAGGTTTGAGATTGGAAAAGTGTAACACGAGCACACAACAAACAGGGACATGGCGTTTGAAAGTTTTGAAAGCAAATTTTTTTTAGCAAATAAAACAGCTACAGTACCTACAATTCTACACCTCTGAGTGCTGACAGTTAGTTTCACAAGTCATTTTAACTGAGGGTGACACACAACACAAGCTCCTTCTGCTAAATTCTTATTCTTATTCTTATTCTTATTCTTATTCTTATTCTTATTCTTATTCTTATTCTTATTCTTATTCTTATTCTTATTCTTATTCTTATTATTATCAGTTAAAGTTGCTTTCTTGTATATTTACAGTAGGTTTAGTGCATTTTAACCTCTGTTGGTTTGTATAGTTTATTCCTTCTGTCTGAACAGCTTTGTGTGTGAAAAATACTGAAGTAAAGGTCACTGCCTTGTGGATGGATCACTGAACTTTGCTCTGAGGAAATGCAGTAGACCTGAGAAAGAATTACTGTACACAAATTGCACCTTAGGATGTGTATTAAACTAATGTTGGAAACTTTCCTTTTTGTGAATGCCTGCTTCCATTGCAAGCCTGTACTGTACCACCATCAATTCACTGCATGGTGTGTTTTTGTTCCAATGGGGCATCAGCGTTTTCGCTTGTCTAGTTTTAACAGTAGCCTCTCTAAAACATGTCAGCGGCGCCTCTGTGGGAAACAACACACCACTGACTCTGCCACTGACCATCCTAAACCCACAAATATCTAAAAGATGAACATCAGACGTCTCCCTGCTCCAACATTTGTATATTTGGTTATTGTATATTATTCATAAACAACACAACATTTATGTTTTAATCTGACCATCGACACAGCGTCACTGCAACCAGATTCTTCCTTAGATTCTTCCTTAGTTTATGGATATTCACACATTTTTTCACCTGGTTACACAAACATCAACGTGCCCAAGATCCACAAAGACAAAGACAAAAGCATTGTGTTGCAACTTTGATGACATGGCACAGTGGAACCTCAAAGCTATTCACTTACAGTATCCAGTCCACAGTAGTCAGTGTAGTAGTGTACGCCCAAACACACACACAGATGAGATGAACAGATTATACTCAGGTCAAAAGTCTAGATATAGAAACTCTGAAAGAAGCTCTGAGGCTAAAAGTGTTGAGGAGGCACCTGTGGAGCTTTATTTACCAGAATAATGGACGTCCAGCTGGGATCCTAACAAGCTCCGAAGACCTGCCACTTGACAAATGAGCAAGTGTGTATCTTCCAGAAAAAGAGGCGAGGTCGGCCAGAAGTGGGATAAAAGCGGAAGGCTGAAAAGCAGCGTGGAGCGAGTCTTTGAAACGCAACATGTAGAGGCCCACAGCGAACCTGAAAGTGTCCTGTTATGAAACCCAAATTATGTTTTGGCCTAAAAACTCCGCCACAAGAGGCTGCAACTCGTTGAAAAGCAGAAGTGGACGCGTCGATAAACATGACAGGTGGGGAAGATTTAGCATCGCTTCACATGTGAAATTATAGCCTGTCCCCACCGAGCATCTTTATTACAGCACTTAGACGACCGCGACGAGAGCTGCGGCAACGAAGCCGCTGAAAAGGGATTTCGAGTGCGGGGTCCTCGGCTAAATTGCAATAATTTGGAGTGTCAATATTCCGAGTGCGATCGGCGCTGCGGCGTCTCGGCGGTGAAGCAGCTCCTCGGTGACGGTGGCGTTGTTGTCATCCCTCTCCTGTCGGCGTCTTTATCTCCTCCCAGAGCGTAAACTCTACGACTGTCTGAGCACTAAAGAACTGTTTTCTATTTTTCAACACCCACATTAAATATTTATAGGCCTAAATCCACTGGTGTCTGTGTTTAGACATGTTTTTCTACCTGACTGTGACTTTGACTCAATAAAACATTCATCCTACGCATTAACTTTATCACAGTGAGCTTCATGGGTTTCTTGGTGCTCCCTCCCTTTGCTTTTGTGCCCTGATCTCATCTCCCATCTTGCTCTAGTTTTAATTGCTGTTTAATTCTTCTCTCCATCTTGCTTTTTACTGCCACCTGACCCCTTCCTTCCTCCGCTCCGTCTCCCAGCCCACACTCCCTTCCTTCCTTCTCACCATTACGCCCTCATTAATAGCTTCATGACAGCTCTCCGGCAGTAATGGACTTTCAGGCAGCCACGGCGTAGTGTAATAAATATTCATCACAACAATTCGGTTCTTTCCGTTTCCCCCCCTCTCTCCTTCCAACAACACGCGCGATCATTATTCTGATCACGCCGTCCTCGCTCACTGCCAGGTGAGATGTCTTGGTCATGAGGATGCTCTCCAGAGCACATCTGTGTGTGTAGATTAGAAGAAGCCGTCACTGCATTCTCTTCTAGTGTCTGGCATTATTTATTGCGGCCGTGTCACACTGCAGAGCTTAACGAGCTGTGTGCCTTTACTGCCTGCAAACAGCAAAGGGGCCCATATTGTATTCTTCTGGTGTCGGCTTGGGGTTGTGGCTTTCTCCCACCGTCCCAGTGATGTAACGCTGGCCCTGTGATGAACCGGCCTCCTGTCAAGGGTCTCCCCCAGTGTGTCAGGCCTGGCTTCAGCATCTCCGTCATGCAAAACGGGTGAAATTACCAAAAGCAGCGACGGCAGCTGATTATGTAGCGGAGCTGATGTTTCATATCCTCAGGCCCGAGTCGTTGATGCAGAACGAAGGCTAGAATGATGCGTCCCTGTTCATGACCCAGATGCTGTGGTTTGTGTGTTATCTGCATGTATGTGCTCCTGCTTATGGGCTAACCATGAGCCTGCAGCCGCTTCCCAGCCAGTCAGTGATAAATGACCTCCCTACTGCTCATTAGTAACACACAGATAACAGCCGCTACATGAAGAGTACAGTAGAAGTACTGTAGAATGAATTACTGTGAATGAGTTGATGGAAAGTTCATTATATCAGACAAAAGTGACCTTTGACCCAGAGCCACAAACTCAACGTTTAATTCCAAGCTTAAGATGACACAAAGCACCGTGTAGACCGGTGACATCATCTGATTATACTGAATGTTACAGTATCTCTACTCTCATTATATGAGTCAGACCAGAAGGAAAGGAATCTGTGACTCAAATTGCAATAATTACTTTCACACAACTGTGGCCACATCTTCATCAGCAGTTTCCACATTCAAGCTTCACCACCTGCTCACGCGGTTGTCACAACTGTAAGAAACACCTTCCAGACATGTTTCTGCACTCACCACACTGAAGGGTGCAGAAGAGCTGAGACAAACATACAATAGTCATTTTTTTATTTTAGAACAATTAACACGTACTTACAGAATAACACTTAACTTGTAGTATGGAGACAATTCACTGTGGCCACAGCATCTAAAGCCTTTATTATTTTCACAGAACAGAAACTCTATCAGGAATATTTTATATATTCACTACTACTTACTGTTACTACAGTAAATGTAAATATAAAGTAAATCCATATGTGGAAAATTTGAATAATAATAATAATATGACTAATAATGAATTAAAGTCAAAAAATTAGATTTAAGGAAAACAAAATGAACAAAAAACAGATTGATCTGGAAAATAATGGGCCCATTGATAAAACAAACCTTTGAGTCATTTGCACAAGCTTTTATTGTCTCAGCTCTGTTGCTACTTCAAGCTTTCGTTTCTTAACACATTCATGGTGGCTCGATTAAATGAGGATAATACACACGTTTAAATGCTGTCAGTGTCTGTTCCAAGCTTCCTGTCACTGCCTTCACAGGTCCCGGGAGACGCAAACAGTGTGAGTTTAAGTTTTCTTATTTGATCAGTTCTCAAATCGAAATATTGTTTCTAACTAATCAGGCTCGTTAAGAGCTACAGTAAACTACAGTATGTAGTCGGACACTGACCTTGTGAGGACTTTGTAATGACTTTTACCCTACATTACGTTCATCTCTTATTCCGCTCTGTAAGGACGGCATTAGAGCGTCTTGCCCTCTCTCTGAACACATTCTGATCTTGTTGTGCCTGCAACAAAAAGATTAGCAGGGCGGCCTGGGCAACCTGTCATGAACCAATTTCCAGCCAGTCCTGTGCTGTGAAGCATATCAGTTAGGCCTGGAAATAGGCTGTGATTCTGGATTATGGCTGGGGCTGAAATGAAGGCGCATGTGTGGCACCGAGCTGAGTGTATTTCCCACAAATACAGGATCAAATACAAGATCTCTCTGTTGTCTGCCTGATTGAATTTGTTATCAAATCGCGGATTCAAAGAACGAAGGCACAGAGAAGAAAGGCCTATTGGCGGAATGATTCAGATGTGATAGAGGCAGGTGGAAACTCTGGATGCTGTCAATAATGAACAGGTTTCCTTTTGCAGTTACATTTGCTGCTTTGCTCGTCAGGTTTGATTTAAGTTTTTCAATGTTTGGGTCATTTCTGTTTGTTTCTTTGAGTCTTTGTGAATGTTTACTTCTGTTTGCGTCGGTGTCCTCATTTTGACTTATTTGTTATTTTTGTTGCCATTAGGTTTTTTCTTGTGTCTCTGTGGTTGCATTGTACGCACACACATGCACACACACTGTTTACTTTCAAAATGCTGAATTTTCTTTGGACTCACACAGCTGTGACTTTATTAATGCCCTTGGGGAAAGTCTTATGGACCAACAGCCACACAGAAAGGGTGAAAGGTTTGGGTTCATAGTCCAGAGACACTGACATGTGGCCAATAACACCTCAGGCCTGTGGTTTGTAGAAGACTGCTCCACCTTGTCTGGTCAACTTACTCTAGGTGACCTTTACTGTATTGCTTTCGTTTCCTTATTTTTCTCCTTCTCTGTCACTGAATTTACCAGTACAAAAATTCTTGTAACGGCATCAAAATTTAAAAACAAAAATGTTACATGTATGTGTAATTGTGTTCATGTGTATGTGTGTTCATTCTTGTCGGTCTCTGTGATCTTTATGTTGTAACCTTATTTATTGGTGTTACATCCTTTCCTCAGCCAAGTGTCCGTTTAATCCAACATGGACGACTCTGTAAAAGCCCCAGTGAACAGATTCACAGAGAAGCTGCCGTGTCCTTGACAAGTATTGACCCATATTTGGAATGCAGCACGCTTCAGGCAAATTATGCAAACTGTGTGAAAACTGTGTGAAGGTAAACTTCTGAAATAAACAATATTAGCATTTTTATAGATTCTGGATCTTTCAGTGGAGTAATGTTGGACTAGATTTTAAGAAGTTTAAGAGTTTCAGTTGGCTAAAGGCCAAGTCTGTGACATGTCAGGGGACCTTTACTGGTTGATACCAGCAGCTACAAAAACACAGGGATATCAAACAGCTACAGGATCAGGAGAACACAACACGGACGGACATGAGACACAAAAAAGCCGTAAATGTAACAGAAACAGGTTTTGGCAATAAAAAACACATTAAGGTTTCTAACAGTTCAGAATCAGGCATTAAAACTCTCACAAAAGCACAAAATTACCACCCAGACGTCAGTGTGACCTGCACTGATGCATCTCGTTATCACTCTAATCACTCTATCAGCGCTAGCTTATCCCACCGTTGCACATTCTGGACTGACGGCTGCGGAGGCGAAAACTCAAAATCCCTGAAACATCACAGTGATGTAACGGAGCACAGTGACATTCCATTTCTTTTAGGGGCTTGTAAAAAAATAAAAACTTACTGGCCAAATGCTTTTGACTGACACCAAACACCCTCATGGTGCTGCAGGTTCAAAGTAGCCTGCACTTTGCGTGTACATGTACATGTTGATCATTAACATCCTGTTTCTTTTAGAAACTCTAGAAACTACAAGTAGATCTGTCGCTCTGAGAGCTGCAAAAACGCTCTCAAGGCCTTCACTAATGGCTTTATGTCCTAAAATCTGTTATGTTATGACCTTGGTTAAAAGCCTTCTGACTCAGTGACTCTCACTCAGTTCAGACCACATCCTGTCATGTCCTGGGGTAGTGTGGTCCAGTGATGGAGTGGCAGAGAAGCAAGTCTGTGGTTCCCTCACTCTCTAGTACCATCGCCCCTCGCTGCTGGTGTAACACATGCATGTACATGCATCATGCTCCACAAGTCGACCTTCCGTCAGTGAATATCCTACACGCCGTCACACGTGCACCCAGACTTTGAGTGTTTGTCTGGGAGAGATTATCCAGGTAAACGGGGGATTTAACATAATGTGGGCCATGCCTGTTTTGGCTCCGGCGGGATACGAGGTCATGTAAACACTGACGTGGAAGCCCGACTCTCTGTGGGAGGAGGTGATAAGGGAATTAAGGGGGAATGAGCTGTCTAATCCCTTTAATTTGACTCTTTATGCGTGTCTCCTGCTTCCGCTCTCGTTTCTCCGTCTTGTGCTGTTTTCACTTCTCTCATTATCCGTTCCTTGTTTCTCCCGTGTTTGACCTTTGAGAAGATGAAAAAAAACGCCTCACAGAATAAATCCGTTGAACGAAGTAAGAAGCACTGAACGTTCTGTATGAGTTACTAATAGTTTGCTGCTGGTCTTTATTTATTTCCTGCGCGAGACAGAGGACGTCAGAACGGTGTTAGAGGTTAATGGCTCAAACTCAGCTCGTCTGCACACACACCGTTACCGCTTTTTTGACGAAGCTCTGCAGTTTACGGCTCCTCTCCATGTCTCGGCTGACACAACGGTACATTTTGACCTTGTGCAACTTTTGAAGTTTTATTCTATCCTGAGCTTGTCCTGCTCCACCTTCTCTGTTGAATATTTATTGGCTAGAAACAAAAACAGAATTTAATGCGTGGAACCGACTCAGCCAGAGCTTTGTTGTAAACTTGCTCTTACTGTAGGTTCTGGAGTGAGTCCATCATAATGGAGATGCGCTTATCAGACAACAGGGACTTGGTCAAATCATCATGTTTATGACGTGTGGTCACATGGCTGCTTCATTCATGCATTTAAGAATATTAAATAAGTCAACAGAAATAAGATGCACTGTATTTGTCCTGGCTGGTGTGAGAGAGTCTCCGTAAAACTGTACAGAACAAAGGGCCTAACGTTAGACAGTGCAGGATTTAATGACTTATAAGCCCAAACTCAACAGACCGTGGCTCTACTGTACAGCTGGCCATTATATTCCCTCAGTGGCTGAGTTTAATGAGAAGGGGTCTTTGAAAAGCTGTTCCTCTCAGTCAGCACAAACCTGCCCAGGCTCAGGAGCCTGTGCTCGGCCACACTACAGCGACTGTGCTGAATTCAACGCTCATAGTTCCAGGGAACCTATTTCTCCATCTCTAAACCCTGACTTCAAATGTGTTGGTGACGTCTGTGTCAGTTTTAGATGAACCCTTGTCATCTACAACAAAAGCTGTAACTGTGTGTCCACAGTACTTCGTTACAGACAAATCCAATGCAATGACATCATAGGATATGACTTACATAACAACCGTCTCAAAGAGGAACTAACGCTTAACGCTTCATGTGCTTCATGCTTGGCTGGACACAGTGGGCCTGGTGTTACTGAGCTCTCTGCAGCTCTGGTGCAATGTGCTGAGGGACAGTACAAACGCTCGGTCGTGTAAGGTGATCAGGGACAGCACAGAGCAGGTCATTCATATTTTAGGGGCCCAAGTCTGAAAAGAAACATTAGAGACATTAGAGACATAAGCAACAAAATCCAAACCACAAATGTCTTTGGAAATATGAGTCCTTTTAATTTCTCAGTTTGTCTGACTGAGTTCTGTGTCTCTGCTGTGGGAGACACAATGATTTCCCCTTTAGTCCTTTCACCACTCCTCTTGGATGACACGTTTTTGATGTGTGTGTGCTACAGCCACGTCTGCCTCTTTTTTGACAGCTCGCATTATTGGCTATGAAAGAATGCAATTCAGGAACAATTTGTGGAGCTGTGTGCGTGAATCTGTCTAATTATGTTGAGCTGTGACAGAATCGAACAAATTAATTTACATGTACATTGCTTAAGTACAGACAGCTTGTAGTCTGGGCTCGGTGTGTGTGTGTGTGTGTGTGTGTATGTGTGTGTGTTTTCATAAGAACTAAACAAGTGGTTGTGAGGTTGTTGTGTATGTTTAAACAGGAGATTCACAACTAAAATACCTAGTATGACTAGGTATATCTAGTATGACTACTATTAGTATTAGACTAGTACTAGTATGACATCTGTCTACTGTAACATCAAGTTAGATTTATGTAAACTGTTAGAATCTGCTGATTGTTGAATAAAAGGTATTGTTACAGATGATAATCCCAAGATGCATTTCCCTAAGATGCTGTTCAAACCCACACAAATGATTAAGTGTTTATTACACATACTGTAATTAATTTAGCTGCTCATACATACAGTATGATTTGGCAGCCACGCATACAGGAATAATTTGATTGGGCCACAACCAGCAGAAGTAACTTCAACTTTAATCGCTTCCACGGTGCCCTGAATAAAGCACATGTTGATTTCTCCTCAGTCAGTGTAAAGGTCACAGATAAACAAGCTACACGGACGCAACTTATTGTCATCTTGATTTGCTGATGGAGAGGTGTTTTTCCAAAACAAGGTGACCTCCAAAATAAATGTCTAGCCATGTTCTGTACTACTAAATAGTAGAAAATTCTGTATAGCTTAATAAAGACAGCTAAGTAAATAGTGAGAATAAGATTTACAATGGTGTTTAAAATGGTGTTTTTCAGTCCACTGTGATTTTTTGCATAATAAAGTCCTCAACATTCCGCCTTTCTCATCTGCTGCCTACTATTATTAAACCTGCCGTGCTGAATGGTGAAGGCACCCGCTTGCATAATAGCAACACACTGGCTTTGCTTCTCACCCGGGGGCTTCTCTTTCCCCTCTATGTTACAGTCTGTCTGCTGCAATAAAGGCAAAAGCGCCAAATTAGATCTGGAATAATTAATGCAGCCGTGAAATATGTATATCCGTAATTCAGGCTGAAGGTGATACTAATACTCTTCAAATGAAAACCCATGGTTAGTTTTCACACAGAAGGAAGTGTTTACAGTACATGTTTCTTTAGCTGGTGAGCCGTGACCTTCAGCCTTGGCTACATTTACATCTGCATGACCTTTAGCTCTGAGCAGCAACAGTGTGAACGAGCTCAATCATTGCTGCACTTATCACTGTCCCCTTGTTTTATCACCTCCACAATCCCTCCTTCCTTTGGTCTTTTGTTGTCATATAAAAAAAACAAATAATGGCACTGCATATCTTGGCATGTTGCTTTTTTATTTCAGTCAAATTAAAATGAAAAACTTCCCCATCTTAAAGCATCAACGTCCAGCCTGCTTCTGCCTCATTAGTAAGAATCAGAGCAACTGTAAGAGTCTAGTGTCACTAGATGCAGCATATAAGATGATAGAAAAGGGGATTTTACCACTTTAGTATAAAGATGCAGTCTTCAATTCTATAACTCCATTAGTGTTTCTCCTGCTTTGATGTCAGGTGATATAGTATAAATGGTCCAACTGGTTCCGGGTATTTGCAGCTACTGGCTGACCCAGAGCTTCTGAACGTCCAAATTGCAATCAGCTGTGTAAACTAATAACCAATTAGTTTCCAATTACTAAACACTAGTCTAGCAATGCTATGAAAATACTCTAGATTATTTTTTCAAAGCAGAAGTAACTGGGAGTATTTGATTACATTTGCATAAATCAGTGTCATACTTCAGCTCCCTGCCTGGAAGTAATCTAAGTTAACG
Organism: Betta splendens; assembly: GCF_900634795.4. Classification (NCBI taxonomy): domain Eukaryota; kingdom Metazoa; phylum Chordata; class Actinopteri; order Anabantiformes; family Osphronemidae; genus Betta; species Betta splendens. Next base: position 13,481,850 of record NC_040900.2, on the reverse strand, counting down.
CCACGGTTAATTTGGAGGGTGCTACTAAAACGATAAGCCTGCTCCTTGGGACTGCATAATTAACTGCAAATTGCCAAAACACGTGTGCAACAGAGAGAAAGAGTGTGTGTATGTGTGAATGTGTGCGTGCTCATTTTAACACACACACACACACACACACACACACACACACACACACACACACACACACACACACACACACACACACACACACACACACACACACACACACTATCTAAAAATGGCTCTCCCTCTCTTGCACATACGCACATGTTAATTAAGTCCTGGAGAGCAGTCTTATCTGCGAATTTGCCTTTTCCTCTGCTTTCAGAATTAATAAAACCATTGAATTTTAAAGGAGCTTTAATGGGATTCACATCAATAAGGCTGCGGAGCAATGGATAATTGATGTGTATGTGTGCCTTTGTTTACATCAAATTGCTTCTAGGAACTAAAAAGTCACAGTTTCCTCCAGGACGGCAAACGGGGCCGTGTGTATTTCTGTCTTAGGAAAGTTTATTTTTCATTACACTGTATGGCGGCTGGCATAAACGAGACACTTACATCATCAAAATGTTCACCGTTTGGCTTCTCACAATACAACCATGACAGTGTTAACAGCACTGGCATGCTTTGACAGCTGGCGTGGCTGTGAATGCTGCTGCACTGCTGGGATCAAAATTCCTCTCTTATTTTTTCACCCCTCAGAGTGAAATGTCTGAAAAACAAATTCTGCAGATTCCCTCAGAGACCAAGGTTGATCATCAATATACCGAGCAACAAACAGTTTGTCCAGTGATTTTTAACCACTGCTGAACCACAGCACTCACTATAGAAAGTTGAAAATAAATTTTTTTATTTATTTGTGATGATATTAAAGGTAACGTTCCAACATAAATATGTGAAAGATTAAAGTTTCTACAATAGCTTATACATTAGCTAGTTAATACTTCTTCATAATTTGTGTTCAAACATGAAAAGGACCATTATTTTGTACTATATCTGTATCTGAACATATCCTGTGTAGACTCACAGGCAGCACAAAGTCAGCCTCTGCTCTGCTAATGTGCTGCCTAGCGGCACTTACTACTCTATGTTGATGTTAAATGTTACTAAAATATTTGACAAAGAGCATTAACTCAAGCATTTTCTTCTCTAAGCAGCTCTGAAAGGTCAGGGGTCATTTATGGATCCATTAGGAAAACTGGGTACTGTATTAAAACAATGATCAGGTTTGAAAATGGTGATCGTCCTGAATTCCTTTACATTCTGCTGGTTTGGTTAGGGTTCACAAATGTTGACAACTTGGATGAATCTCTCAGGGGTGTGTGACTGGGCCTGTGCAGGCTGGGCTGCAAAGTGAAGCCAATGCACTGTACAGTGGAAGAACCCAGAGTGGTTCTGTTGGACTGGGAGGAGTCAAGATGAGCAAAGTACCAGCTTAACTATGCACTACCCTGTGATTGTAAAATCTTTCTGCCACAAACATAAAAATAAACAATGCACAGAGATGTTGAATTGGTTTTAAAGGAAGCAATACAGTATCTTAAAGAGGCTGGTAAATACGAAATGCCTAATTTAGGAAAACTACTGTAAAAAACTAAAAATGTTAATTACTGTATTAACAATTAAAAGTCAATCTTAGTATGAAAACAAAGTCAATGCAAGGCAGAAGAAGAACAAAGTAACAACATGAAAATACTGCCAAGAAAAGTCCCCGCAGAGCAGGACCTAACAAACCAAACACACACCAGCGATGACACATTAAACAGAAACATCAAACAACACAGAACCCATACTGTGTTACGTCTCGTACCACTCCACAGGACCAGAGGGCGGCAGTGAGCCCGCCCACCCAGGACACTACGCGGGCACTCAGCAGGTGGTACCTCATAAATTCATCGAATTACCCTATGCACATTTAAACACCAGTCTTTCTCATACTCAGCGCTAGTACAGTATGTCCTTCATGGTCTGTTTGTCTGTGCTCAACTCAGTCTTTCCTTGTGAGTCAGCCTTAAAGTATATGTCATAGGACAACGTTTTGTTGTAGTTGCCTTGATTTTTTTTCCTCCTTAGTTCAAGTCCTGCCATTCCTGCTAGACAGTGATTTGCATTTTTGCCTCCTGCCAGTTATTTTTCACCTGCTTGCAGTGATCCAACCTCCTGTTGTTCTGCTGTTGTCTCCGCTCTTGGTTCCAGTGCCTGTTGAGGTCCGTTCGATATAGCATACTGTACTGTACTGTAAAGTCTGTCAGTGACCAAAGACCCTGGATCGTAGATCCTACTGGTATCATAACCGTCATATCCGTCCCCTTCATGAAAAAAACTACAACAACACAGAAGCAGAGTTGTAGTTTTCAGCCAGTGACTGTTGTGGTGTGTCAGTTCTAAATTCAGATTTAGAAAAATGCATTAAACATAAGAACCGCGACCATATTCACCAGAAGGCCCATGGCAGGAGCTCCTATAGTTCAATTCATAATATATTCACAGCACAAGCATGTCGGTTTGAGCTGTTTGTACAGATTGGGGTCAGTGTAAACACTCTGAGACAAAGGCAGGACCTGGGTCACTGATTCCAGCGTCTCCCTTCCAGACTAAGATCTCCGGTTTATCTCCAGTCCAGTCCCTCGGGCGCCGTGCACCGTGTTCTTCAGAACGTGGCTTAGTAAACAAGTCCACATTCATGTTTGCATGTTTCGGTGGATGCTGCATTTTTCTGTCAGCAGCTTTGCACCCAGATCTCACTTACAGGAGTGTGCAAGGTTGTGTAAAGTGAGTAAAGCTTCAGGTTTGTGTTTCACTGTGTTGGGCTTTGTTGTTTTAGATGTGAGAACAAGTCTGTAAGTTAAGTAAAAGCCACGTGCAAACAAACGTACACAAACAGTATTTATACAAACTCAACTAAAAACCCTGAACTTTCCATGCACCAGAAGGCGGCGTTCCTTATGAGATGTGAGCATTTGACTGATTAAAGCCTCAGTGACAACACAAGGGAAGGTACCCAGAGGACAACAGTTCCTCCAACGCTCTGTACTTCCTCCAACAGTTCTTATGCAAAATATCAGTTCTGTAAAACCACTTGCTTAATTGCTGTCATTCCGACTGTGTAGAGGCAATGGAATCTGACTGACGGGCTTAACATTCAGCTCTTCAATTACAGTCTTTCATCTTGCTTAAGTTCTTCGATTACTGTCTTTTTGGTTTCCTGTATTGGCTCATTCTCCTCATGTCGCTTGTCTGAAACCTTTGTTCTTGACTTCTACCACAATTTTTTTTCCCAAAAACCTCCCATCACATAAAGTACATCTGACATTTGGTGTTAGTTCAATTAAACAGACTTATAATTTCACATTACAGTGTCGAAGCATACAGTACAAACAGTCGATGAGAATCCTCAGTCATCCAGGTGCAGTTGCCTAGATATTGGGTCATGGCATCTACATTCCTTTTTTGGGAAATGTACAGTATATATATATAACTTATGCTGCTTAGTGTCATGACATGTTCAGCATATCAAGTGATGTCAAACATAACACAGGCCCCATGATTCAAACTCTCTAGCCTAACAGATTTCATAGTTTTCCTCAAAAATGTTATTTTTGTGTTATTTTTTTGTTTGTTGTTACTTTTCAACTTATTTATATATTATTATTTATTTATTTATTACTTATTTATATATATATATATCAACAATATTTGTAGATATATTAAATATGTTTTGCTGGCTGTCATTAAGTTTTTAAACCCTTTAGTCCAATTAGAAACCAGCCACAGTACAGTAGCAAACTGGATGCCAGGTCAATTCATGGAAGCCAACGGTTGCACAAAATGGATGATCTTAAGACTAGAAACTCAAACTCAACTCTTTTACAGTGTTTTTGCACTAAATAAATACAATTCTGAAAATAAAAAGTGACTACATACTGTAACATAACAGGAGGAAATGTCCGTACTATTACAGTAGCTGTGTGTGTTTTTTATTGTCAATGCATTTCTGTACATACATTTTATTGAATGCATTTGTGCTTCATATACAGTACAAGAAATACATTTGTTACAGGTAAAAAGACAATTTGTAAAAAAGCAAAGAGAAACCAACACAGACATTCACTTTCATGCATGTGCATTAGTTTCCGATGCAGCAGATACTGAATATATGGCTGATCATAAATCAAAGTCAACACTGTTGCAAACTCTTTGAGCAGAACAAAAGATAACAGACTTCTGCTGCATCTCAGAATGGAATTACTGGACTTTATAAAGACACAGTTGTAGAAATCAATCAGGCTATTTAGCATTTTGCTGACTTAAACAGTTTAACTTTTCATGCCCTGCAAAAGGCCAACGTAAATGATTTACTGTAGTCTCATATAGACTTGCTGTCTTTTTATTCAGCAAGTTAGAAAAGGGTGAAGCAGGATGACGATAAGAAGAACAAATTACAAAATATTGGTCTCTCACCGACAGTTGGTTAAAATTAACCAACTTAAGTTAAGTTAACCTTTATTATTACATAAAAAAACAGAAAAAACAGTCAATAAATGACATGAGTGATGACATGTCACTTTGTGCTCCATCCAAACTGGGATAATGTCTGGAAGATGATGTCATACAGCCATGTCTTTCAAAATCAAATTAAATCACTGTTTAAGTTGCTTAGGTCTGATACATACAGCAAAACAAGTTCAGCCCTGAAATAAAAACAAATACCTTTTAGGTTAACGATTAGAGATTAGAGGACACAATTCTGACCATGTTGACTCTCTCATGCTGAGGTTTCATATATTATTGATATTTCTTGCAGGTACAGGAGTTGTCATCTTGTTTACAGTTTAGTCATAGATGAATGAACAACCACTGCTGTGCTAATGAATTAATTTGACACTGTAAAGACAGAACGTCATCAGTATGCGTTTCATGTTCCTCAGTTCTTCCAAGGAGTAATGATGTTTAAATGAAATTCACCGACTTCTTTCTTTCTCTCTTTACCACTTCCTCTCAATCTTCCTGGCTCTAATGACATCATCCATCAGTACATCAAGACAAAGGCATGTGTGACTTGTAGCGTGAGCAAAGTACTGAAAGTGTGTTTTGGTAGCTGCATGTTTAATAATGTTAACACTGCGAGAAGAAGATAAACCCTCTGACTCCCTAGTTTGTTATAATGACAAATTGCTGTGTAAAGTGTGTTTGTGTGTGTGTATTCTTATACTTGTTACACACTTGTGTAACAAGTGACACTTTGAAGGTTTAATGATGAGGTGTATAGTTACGTGTTACGTGAGCAGCCACAATGACTGTATATATTTGTAGCTACCCAGATAATTAAAAAAACATATTTCATGCTGCCTAATAGAGATAAAGCCACACAGGCTAAGGAAAGCGGCCTATGCATTTCCTCAAGCATCTCACAGGGAATTTACCGATTCAGAGACCTGCTGGAAGCTGCAGCCAGTGTCTGCTGCCCAGCAGGTGGTCAGTACAATAACCTGTCAAATACAATAACACAGCAGCAGCTACAGTAGTTAACTCCTCAGCAATGAGCATCATGTGTGGAAACCTGTTAAAATAAAAGAAATTTCACATTCGCACTAAATTTAAGACAAAAAAAAAAACAGTATCACAGGAGTGGGGGAAGCATAATAAAAGAAGAATCATTAGTTTTTACAAATTAGATTTTGGTAGAAAATAAATCAGCTCAGATTCTAACTGAAGGGAAAAGGTAATTGTTAATTTAATCGACCATTGCAGACACTTCATTTACGTTTACTGAATGGGAAACAAATGTGAAAATACGAACAGAGACAAAGCGGGTGAGAGACTGAAATGGACCAGCTTGAATTATAAAAAGGAAACCGTCTCCTCACTCTGTTAATGTCTGTGCATTTTCTGCTGCTGCGTCAGTGTGTGGATGATTGTGGTCGGACTTTAGTTCAGTGTGCATTCGTCTCCTGACATTTGACCTTACGTTGCCCTTGAATCTTAACGCACCCGCTCACCCGTCTTATTGGGGAATCTTTGTTTGTTAGATGATGACAACATGGCTTCCAGTAGCGTCTGAAATGTTTTTTTCTGTCACTGGATCTTTCTTGGGTCAAGCATACAATGTGTGCATGTACAACATAGTACTGTAGGTTTGTGTGTTTAATATTAAGTTGTTAATTTTTTAGCTGTTTGAAGGCGCATGATGTGACCCGTGGGTTACAGCTTTCCATGCGAAGCCTCTCTTAGCCCTGAATGAACACATCTCCCTGCTCATGGCCTCTGGGGACAGCATTTGGCAGCGGTGGCTTCCACTGAGTGATGCCTGTGTTGATGATGTATTAGGCACAAAAGGAGGATCTGCTGTGGTGTCAGATTTACACGTGCATGTTCACACTGTAAATCCTCGTAGTTCAAGACATAGATTTTACAGATGGTGATTGTTGTTAATCTTTTAGGAAATGTTATAAATAAGCCAGAGTCATAAGCAGCAGATCAATGTGTCTCCATGAGAGTTTCTTCTGCAAATCCACTATAACTACAGTCATTGTCCATTGTGGACCAGGCAGTATAATCAATCACAGCAGGTTTCCTTTACGTACAGTTTGATATCCCAACCTTATGTTAAAATCAAGTCTGTGCTGTGAATGAAAGTCTAAGGTAGCAGATGCTCTCAGTTCTCATGTACAGTAAACTTTTTAGCATTCATCGACATGTGCCTGCTTCGAAAGGATAATTAAGCTCAAACCCTGATCAATTACCTGCCTCAGTTAACACAACTTCTTATTACTGTAATTAGTGTAGCTGTGTGTGTTCGTGAGAGTCGTCGGTCCTTTTTCTTCAACCACTTCATGCGTCTTGTGTCCTTTTCTGTCTTTGCTTTAATTTTCTCCATCAGTTACGCTGTGATGCATTTAATGTGTTAATGACTCGTGGGTAAACTATTCTAAGTCTTTTACTTTTTCTGTTCAGTGACATTAATTCAAATCCAGGAATTACAGACTTACAGTAGTCACTGGCCGACTTTCCCCGATTTTCCTGTTTAAAACCAATTGACAGTGACAGACTGTCAGACTCGGGCAGGCGTCGGACCCACATGCACAGCACAAAGGCAGGGTGAAGATTAATACAGGCTTTATTTCAGGAAGCAGAGTCAGACGGTCCAGGTCATACACAGAGGGCTTGGTAATGCGGTACAGAATGGAGCAGGCAATCTCGAGTCCAGTAAGCAGGCAAGGTTCGGTACACAGAAGATCTCGGTGACGGTACAGACAAGGGTGGTGGCTAAATACACGGGTGCTGATTACTAACTGGTAACAGGTGTGCTGAGTGAACCGGGACAGAACCGAGGAACAGGAAGTACTACAAAATAAAACAGGACATGACACGGGACGTGACACAGACATTTTACTACATAAACTGTTATATCTGTGAACACATCTGGTTTCTGTCTGGAAGCAATTTAACCCCAAATCCACTAAGTAACTTCCAAGAAAACGTTTCAGAACTTGCTCTAAAAAATATTTTTAGATTCATCACCAGCGTATGTGTTGCTAGTGGCCTAAAGGTGGACACTGGGCAGCAATAAAGGGCAGCTGATATTAAAATCCCCAAATCAAGTCTTTGGAATTGATTAAACTTTTTATTGAATCTCTTATCTAGATAAATCCCCGAGATAAATGAGAAAGGGGCTGAGGGATAATTCAAATACAAAACAAGATTATGGAAAAAGGAAAGCAGGTGGTTGTTAATAAAAGTTGAGGCTGATTGATCTGTAGTTTATTATTTTAAAGGCTGTTATTGAACAGTGTTATATACTAAGCTTTATCTACTTTGACAACAATGTTTCATGAAAATGTTGATATGTCCTGTCAACAATACACAATATAAAGCTTTGTTTGGTTTAATTAATTTAATGTGAGTGATTGTAAATATGTGAAGTAGTAAAGAAGAAGTAAATAAATTAGTTTAATCAAGCAAATTTCCCTGAACTGTGCTACAGACAGACCAACAGACAGACATATTTCTTTGTCTGTCTGTCTGTTTCTGTCTGTCTGTTTCTGGACAAAACTGAAGAAGAACAGTAGTAGGAGAGTAGAAGAAGAAGTCTATAAAAAGGTGACACCTTTTCTTATTCCTTCTCACAGTATCACTCAACAATTATGTGTCAAGTATTAGCTACGCAGTTCTACAGTACACAGTGTTCCCACTGACGTGACATCAGTCCAGCTGGTTTCTAGGGACAACGAGTCTGCCAGTCTGTATCTGGGGCAGCCTGTTATGAAGACACAGGAGACAGAGCAACTCTTCAGACTGTGTTCGTCTTTATTCCATTTACATTAATAAGCATCCAGCTCCACTTTAGAGCGGCAGCACAGAGGGAGATGAAGCTGCAATAAGTTATGTATTTTTAGAGTTTGCCTAAATATTTGTGTATTTCACAAGTTTTGCAAGTTTGTCTTCAATTTTGACAACATTTGGTTGAGATGGAATTATATACAAATTAGTCATTATTAGCATCACTGCTTTGATTTAACAAATACATGTACACTTAGTTGTAACTGGTGGATGCAGTGTCTGCAGTGGTTAAATAGTTGTGACCAGCTCTGCAGACAGAAAGCTTCAGTGCTTGGCTCCATCATGGCTCTTTTAGTGCTTCAGCCTCCACAACCGTCTGAATAACAACGCATTCCTGCCTCCATAAGTGAAGTTTACTGTACCACAATGACTGAAGCTGCATTTAAACCTATTTAAATCCTTGAAGCCAGTCCCAGCTGGAGACACTTTGATTTTGTGTCACATTTCACCTGTTAATCGCACATAAAGTGGCCCAGGAAGCTGCCACTCACAACATGAGCTCAAAGCTACAGCCGCAGAAACACATGCTAGACACCAGATATGCTAACAAACTGTATAGATGCGAGCCTGACAAGCCAAGACATTGTTATTGGATGACCATTATAAAGATTTAAGGGATTAAGCACAAGTATGGGCACAGTCAGACTCTGTCGGCCAGCTGGTGATGGCTGGGTTTGTACTGGCACATTGTGCTCTATTCTGCCATTTAATCAGGGTTTGCTGTACTCTTGTGTGTTGCCATCTTTTGGAATAAAATGTTATTGCACATATGGGTTACTGGGATCTGCAGATACATGAACAAGCCTCAAAACGTGGACCTGAGCCTGATGCATTTGAACTGGTTTAAAGACACCTTCCAGGAAGCAAATGACTGACAATGAGAGGAAAACACCAGCAATCAAACAAAGACCATACTTGAATAACATCCTGACATGAATCATCCCTGATTGCTGGGCATGGGATAGAGAGTTGTGGATAAAAGCCTGACATGAGGAGGGATTGTTGAGGCCTCTTGTCTGCCAGACACCAAGCTCACTGCGCAACACAATGTGTGTGTGACACCAAGTGTTCTCGATCACGCTGGCAGCAGATCACACATAGCAGCAGACTGACAAGACTGGACAACTCTCTCGCTCACACACACGCATCATTCGTTCCCTCAGGTCTTCCTATAATATGTACACAGTGCATGGGATCCACACCCTGGTCTACTGCACTGTGTGACCTAATGCTCTCAGGCAGTGCTTCGCCGTCCTATGGCCTGTAAAAAGATACTGTACTGTATATCTCAAAACACAGCCCCATCCAACACATAGGGAGTAGGGGGCATGAGATGCCTGAAAAATCAGGATAACAGACACTTACAGTACAGTACCTACTGTAGACTAGCATGATTCTGCAGCCAAACCTGGCCATGCAGGGAACACTAAGATCAATTCCATTAGGAGATCATGCATATGGTCTCAGGAAAAGCACAATCTGAGGCAACCAGCTGCCCTGTTGAATGTACAGTATTATTATAGTTATACTATAGTATAATAAAGTATATATACTGTAATATACTTATTACAGTTTATCATTGTGAGGGGCTGATGTAGCTCTGACTACAAGGTTTAGGTTGTACACATTTGTGTGCAAGTCACATATGTAATCCACATAATTAGTTTATAGTTTATATGAACTGACACAAACTTGCTGTTTTCTTGTGGCTGCTGTGGCGATTCAATTTCTCCACTGTGAGACGTTTATTTTATCTTATGAATTATAAGAAATGGAAGGTCTTCAGAGAATAGACAAGTTATGTACAGTAGTGTTTGTTTATAAATAGTTTGTATCAGATTGTAAGTTGACTGATTGACCTGCATTACTTTTGCCCATTTATGTTGTTTTATTGTCATATTTCATAAATGTGCTTTTTTTCAGTTTCAGTAAATGGAAAATATGAAGCAGAATGTGTCTGTGAGAGAATCTGTACTTGCACGGGGGAGGATGGTCTTAAATGCGCTGCTTGTGGGTCCCAGGTGTTAGTACCTTGGCCCCTGGGTCTATCTTAGTTTTTGACTTGGGGATGGTGGGGGAGGATGGGATCGGTAGCGGTAACTCCACTATCCACACTCATTCACTTACTATAGATCTGTAAGGGACCTCCCACTAATAGAGGGACTGGGGATGGGGGGGCTCCTAAATGTGGTCTACCCCCCCAGAGTAAAATGCTCCTCACTTTTTTTACTGCATTTACCGCAGAGACACCCATCCAGGGCTTTGGAGGCTACCTCCCTGGGGCACCAGTAGATAGAGTTTAAAGGCTCTGTCTGCTGGACCGCTCAGGGAACTAGCAGTCTTCCAAAGTCTCTCAAAGGTTTGTACAAGTGTATGAACGTATATGGTAGTTGGTGTATGGGTGTGTGTGGTGCGGTGGGTGTATGGTGTATGTGGTCTGTTATTGGGGGCATGGTTTCTTTGCCTGGGTGGTCTCTTCTGCTGACTCCACCAATTGCCAATTGTCTGCTGGGTTTCTTTTTACCATTTGCTGAACAGGGTGTAGCGGCCAATAAGTGGCACTGTTCACAGACTATCGACTGTCTCACCGTTGTTGAACAATAGTGTTTTACAGTTTACTAACTTTGTAGTGGGACACACTAGGGACTGATACACAGACATCTTAATCTTAGCTGAACATGTAAGTACTGCTGTCTATACTATTATAACTATTGGTATTGTAATATGGCATGGAAGTATTATTTGATTATGTTTAAATACATAGGTGTATGTATGTATTAGAATATGCACTTGATTCTTGATTATTTTAAGTATTATCGTTAATTTTAACTTAATTATAACAACATTGTTCTAGTTGACTAGTTAATAGTGTGTTAATGTGTTAATTACAGTAACTAATTATTCATGTTTATTTATATGTTGTTATGTAACTTCATTGATTTATTTATTTTCAGATGCAGGTTGTACTAACTCCTCCATCTGTCATGAATCTGGCTGTTACTGTCATGTTGATGCAGTTTCCTGTTTTATTTTGTTCTGTTTCCAGTTTAGTTCTGTCACGTTAGTTCCGGCTTTAAGTTTCCGGTCACGTGATCCAACAGCTGTTTCTAATCTGTCATTAGTCTAATTATTTAGTCGCCAGAACTCACCTGTTCCAGTCGCCAGTGTTGTCACAAGTATCCAGCGTTCAGCTCGATTTCTGACTTTTATGGATCCAGCTCTATTTTCATTGTTATCCTGTCTTTGCCTTGTCCCTGTCGATAGTGTCCCCAATTGGAGCATTTTTAACACTCCCTCCAGAGACCCTAAGAAGGCTGGTTACTCCACACTATAACCTATCCCTGCGCCTCTTGTCTACTGGGGAAAGTTCCAACATGTGGCGGTTAAGCCGGGGAGCTATGAGCAAGCCCACACCAGCCCCGCCTCTCATTGAGGGGAAGTGGAAGACAGTCCAGCTCCTCTCAAGGAGTTGGGTTGTGCATGGAGGTGAGCCCAACTATTTTTAGCCGGTACTGCTCCACTTCCTGCACAAGCTCAGGTTCCCCTGGGAGTGGGCCGGTCACCAGGGCCTTGCATATGAGTCCCAATCCCTCCACAGTCTCCAGGGCGGGGCCCGGCTGTGTTGGTGATACCTGTGACGTCTTGGACCTTGTTTTTGCACAGTTCATAGGGGGTATTATGAACTCAGTCGCATAGATGGTATAATGAGGGAAATCAAGGAAATAGACCCACACATTGCATTCTACTGCAGAGTTAGATGAAATGGTCGCAGCCGCTCAGACAGAAGACCTCAGTCTTGTCCTCTTGTGTAGTCATGTGATCGCTGTGTTAAAAGGAACTACTTCACTTAACTCATCATATGTAATACTATCATTTCCATAGATAGAGTAGCTATGCCTACAACTTACAAGATCCCTTTACATCAAGGTTGGGGTCTGCTCCATCAGGTCAGGGACGGAGAACCCTTGTGTCAAAGAACCATCGACTACTAAATGGTAGTTGTGCGTCTTGTGTTTACAGATGAAACCACCGCTGCTTCTTTTTTAACGGTTCATTATAGAATAATAACATACAGATTATTCTTGACATCATTGCCCTTACTGCTAGTTCTCTTGTGTTGACTGCAGAGGAAAGTGTTCAATACAAAGTTTTCACAGAAACCCAAGTGTCCCCACTTTGACTTTTGTTGAAACTTTGCGTATAAACTAAACTTTGCACAGCTTAAGACCCAAAAAGTAGACAAAGTAAGAGAGACAGGGATAGAAAGTAAAAGTGACAGTGAAAGGGAGGAGGAGACTGACGCAGAGATATGTTTAGCTTGGACAGACTGCACTCACATTCACTTGTCTCTTCCATCCTGAATGTGTTTCCCTCTGGTTTTCTCTAAGAGCTGACAAGTGGAAACAAAGGAGAGTCAGATGCTGACAGCAGCACGGCAGGGGGCCGGATGTGAGATCACGCAACTGTACCGGGATCTGTCGTTAGCTGAGCCCTCTGTCACTGTAACTCAATAGGGGATGAACTCATTTCATTTTGAAACGATAACGTGGGTGTATGATGTCAATTTAAGAAACATACAACAATTTACACTGACTCTTTTTCCGGCGCTAGTTTTGTCTGGCCTGGACGTAGAGAAGCTCCCTCTGACTACAGGGTGATGGTTTAATAGCAACACTTTGCATTATTACTATGTTATTCCCATTTTTCTGAAGTGGCAGGAACATGACTGTTTGTGACAGTAAACACTCATCTACAACAACCCAACAGGAGAACTCCAGCTCCTCAACTGTTCAAAGCTGACATGGATTGATTGAGAGGACGAGTGGCACAGGGATATGTTTCAAAATGGATTGATTGATGGATTTGGTCCCGCTCAGTAGGACAAAGCGATCTCCAGCAGCAGTGTTGTACTAAAGTCAGACTAAAGCCGACACTGGCACTAATTGGATGCTGTGGATGTGCCAGGATACACAGTTGAGGCCTGGGTGTGTGTGTTTGACTCTTTTGTGCACGATTGTGATTGTCTCTTGGATCCTTATTGGAACGGTGGCTTTTTCTTTTATAGATTTGAAATAAAAGTAAAAACACAACCAGTCCCTCGCCATGGTTTCACTGTGTGTGTTTGTGTGATATTTGAACTTTGAAACAAGATGAATCATTCTGAACCTCTAAGTTTAATCTGTGTGATTAATTCTTTCTGTCAGACTTTTGGCTGTTTGTGTCTAAAAGCAGAGAAACTATTTACTTTTCCAAGGATTATGTTTATGGCATCTCTGCCTCACAGGGCAATTAAACTTAGTTTGAAATGACAGGAAAGGTGGGAGAAGGAAAGGCGAGGATACTTAATGTGACAATGGCTGTAAGCACTTTATGGAGCCTTGATCTTATACCTACAGTGCAGCCGTCATGAGGAATAGTCTTCTGCTCGAGTTTATTGCTCAGCTGATCTCCCCTGTGTCCAAAAAAGTATAAACTGTTCATTATGTTTACTATTTAGATGTGTGTTCTCTAAACGTTAATATGCATAAAGTACACTAAACATATTCTTTCACATAAATTTCATTAGCGTGAGCTTATAAATAAATCACATGAATCAGCGTCATATCTAACTTAAGTCGCTAAATGCTTCTCACACTTTGTATTGTTTATCTTGTTCTTTCTTTTCAAGCTTTTTCAGATTCTATGGGAATTGTCTGTTATCTGCTATTTTCACATTTCTCCACAGTTCTTTACATGACCTTTTAAAGGCAGTCTTGTCCAGAAGCACCTTCAGCGTTACAGTAGTTTGTGTCCACACAAGATCATTGTTGTTCTGAGACGTAAACCATAGCCTTAACCGCTGGGTGACCTTATAAAACTATGATTATTGTCTAATCCAACTTTTGACCCGGTGGCAGCTTTCACCAGACAAGCTTTTCTACAAACTTGGCTACGGAAGAACAAAGTACCTTCTTCTCCCTCTGACACTAGAAGTCGTGATTGTTGCCAGGTTTGTCCTCAGGCAGGCTTGCAGAGTAGGCTGAGAAGATTCTGAGTTGGCTGAATTTGTGACTTGCTGAGGATGTACTGACTCCCCTTCATTTTGGGAGGAGGCTGGAAGGCAGAGTAGGCTGAGGAGGCGGACAGTCCCCTTAATTTCTGGTAACAGATAATTTTTGCTTGAAATTGGCTTATGAAAATTGATCTGAAGCACACACCAAAGAATTGGTTCTATAAATGACTGGGCCAAAATGTTATGTTTTACCAGAATGATTTTCTTGTTTTGCATTTGTCTGGATGTTGTTACTGTCTTCCAGGTGGACGGCAACAAATAGTAGAGTGTGAAGGTCATAAAGTGATAAAGACAAGTGCTGACACCATGTCATGGATCATGGGTTGTGTTGTGGATTTGTGTCATTTCCAGTTTTATTTTGAGATCCAGTTCTCATTTAGTCTTGTTCTGTTTTTTTTTTTTCTTGTCACTGTTCCAGACTCTTAAGATGCTTATTATGTCACTTCCTGTTTTATTTTGGTGTTACTTAGTTTCTGCTTTACCTACCGGTCATGTGATTGATCACCTCCATTCAATTGCTCATTAGTTTGGGTATTTAAGCTCCACTTCTAACATGTTTCAGTTGCCAGATTGTCGTGTGATTTCAACACTTTCCAGCGTTTTGTTCTATGTCCAGCATTTAGTTTTGATCTCTGCCTGTTTCTGTTGACCGCCTGTCTGATCCCTGTCTGTGCTTTTGCAGTGCTCACCTGCTGCCGACCCTGCCTGCTACTTGTCTTCCCGTCACCAGTGAGTTTTCCTGTGTATGAACCTTTGCCTGTTTACTGGATTTTGCCTAAAGCTATTAAAACAAACTTCTACTGATTCCCTTGTCTGGAGCTGTGCATGTGGGTCCGCCACGTTAAGAATCCTGACACACCAGGAACCAGACAGAGACAGACGGAGTATTTAGAGAAAGAAGATTCGGTAAATACTATTATTTATAAGAGTATATAAGTGACGTAGGGCAGTGGAGAGGGAGATCTATGAAGACTCAGAATCAAGTCAGATCGAAACAGATGATAGCAGTAACAGGGAGTGGGAGAGACATGTGAAGGGCTGTGGAGGGAAAGGAGCTGTGTGCATTGAACTCATTGTAATGAGATTCTTAGCAGGAAATAGGCGTTGGATTTCACCTGCCTTTGCTACAGCCTGGACGGTGACTCATTCTGACACAGTGACAGAGAAAGGGAGAGAGAGAGAAGAAGAGAGAGAGAGAGAGAGAGAGAGAGAGAGAGAGAGATTTTTCAACATGACTTTAATAGTCAGATAATTATATACATATCAAATTATCATTAAAATAAAAGAAAATGACTCAACGAAAAAAGAAAATAAATAAACAGACAGAAACACACAGTAGCAGCACGGTAACAAAAATGCACAGTTAAAAACACTATGATCAAGTTCTCGACTCACTTTGAGCAGTAGTTTCTTTAACCTGTAAATCTCTAGGTTTGTCTAACCCCCTTTTCCCTGCTTCTCATCTGATCGTGAGCTGAATTAAAAAAAAACACTCCTTATCTGAGAAGTAATCTTCGATCTTAAGGCCCCTCACATTCTTAGTTTGCAGCAAAAGCCATTTGACCCGCTCAACACTTTAGGCCTTGGGCCCCGGGGACTGAGATCTGCAGTCAGACAATTCACTGTCTGAGGACAGAGATCCCACCCTCACCGCTATCCGACTCAAGAAGTTCACCTGTGCTTTTTGTGTGACGTTCCTTTCCACCTTTTCCCAACCCTGCGTTCTGCTCAGCTACGACATTGTTTACATTCAAATCCTCAACACATACAGTTGACACATTAGCAACTTCACTGCTGTTTGAATTCTCCACTTCAGCCTGTTTAGACTGTTGGTTGTCAGTCTTAGCCACAGCGTCCCGTCTATTTGCTGCTCGTGTGTCTCCACCACCAGCCTCATAATCACATAACAACTTAATCAGAGTCATCAACTTTCAGCTGACCAGATATATGTCCTCTTCTTTCTAGTTAAGCACCATGTAAACTTGCCGTCTGTGTGAGACCACCTGCCAGAGCTTCGCTTGTGTACATCCTGAGGGTAACTTTCTAATCAGTGAGACGATTTTGCTGTGTCGAGACAGTTCATCGCTGATAAATGGTGGAGCGTTCGACAAAGTCACTTTCTTAGCTGGCTGCGTCAGAGGAGAAACAGCAACAACAGAGTCGTCAATGAAGACACCGCTTTGAACCACAGTATCCGCTTTGTCAATGCTGTCCAGGAAAATCACCACGGAGCCGCATCCTGGCGGCGGAAATGACGCTCTGTGCTCCAACTAGTGCGGCCACGGCGACCGCACAGTCATT
This sequence comes from Betta splendens, assembly GCF_900634795.4. Lineage (NCBI taxonomy): Eukaryota > Metazoa > Chordata > Actinopteri > Anabantiformes > Osphronemidae > Betta > Betta splendens. The sequence goes on along the minus strand of NC_040900.2, from coordinate 13,465,151 downwards.
CACAGGAAAGCAAGAAGCAGCGGCCATCTTCAGACGCATGCTACAGTACAGCTGGTGGTCCTGCTGCAGACACTGGTCGGCAAAAAACACTCATAAACACCCTCTACCGTCGATATATACACACATAAAATAAAAACCAAACCTTCACAAAAAACAACCCCATGGACAAAAGTAATTAATTATTCGAACAAAGTTCAGAAAACAGTAAATCGCTCCGTCAACACTCACAACTCTCACTTGCAGCTTAACTCCGAGAGAGAGAGAGAGAGAGAGAGAGAGAGAGAGAGAGAGAGAGAGAGGGGGGCTGATTGCAACTTTCCTCCATCTTTAACCCCGAACCCACCTGTTTGTTTTAGTATGGCTTTTTTGTTTAGAATGAACGGCCTTAGACTTCCCCTAACATTACATATATGTGGAAAGGCCTGTGGTATAAATACTGATAAAGTACAGCGATTTGCATTTTTTAAAACCAGTATAGGTCCAACTACAGAAAGTCAGACTGGAATTTTATATTGCAAACTTGTGAACCCTCCACATCTGTGATGGCCTGTGATGGTCTTTGATGACCTGTGATGACTTGTGATGGCCTGTAATGACCTGTGATTCCCTGTGATGACCTGTGATGGCCTTTGATGACCTGTGATGGCCTGTGATGGTCTATGATGACTTGTAATGGCCTGTGATGGCCTGTGATGACCTGTGATGGTCTGTGATGACTTGTGATGACTTGTGATGGCCTGTAATGACCTGTGATTCCCTGTGATGACCTGTGATGGCCTGTGATGGTCTATGATGACTTGTAATGGCCTTTGATGGCCTGTGATGGCCTGTGATGGTCTATGATGACTTATAATGGCCTGTGATGGCCTGTGATGACCTGTGATGGTCTGTGATGACTTGTGATGGCCTGTAATGACCTGTGATTACCTGTGATGACCTGTGATGACTTGTGATGGCCTCTGATGGTCTGTGATGGTCTGTGATGACCTGTGATGACCTGTGATGGTCTGTGATGACCTATGACAGCCTGTGATGGTCTGTGATGACCTATGATGACCTGTGATCACTTGTGAAGTCTTTTGATGGCCTGTGATGACCTGTGATGGGCTGGCGTCCTGTCCACGGTGTAGCCCACCTCTCTCTGTAGACTGAGATAGACTTCAGTGTGCATGCGACCTTTTAAGCTGCCACGATAGTGAGAGTAAGCAAGTCAACTGCAATAAAAGGATACGGAAGCAAACTGCCTAGAACTGGATCACCTCCCGTGAGGCCGCATGAAAAGCTCAGCAGCTGGTCTACAATTACTATAACTGTTACTATAAAGGATGAGTCAGAGCACCTGGACATCTAATGATGGAAACATTACCTACAGTACTGTACTAGTCTGACTAAAGTTGTTTTACTGCAGATGAATTATTCTAAACCTGCCTTTATCATCCGTTGGGGTCTCTATTCTAAATTTCCTTTCACTCATCAGATTTGAACTTGACAACAACATCAAATAAAGTGATCACGAAAGTAAAAGTCTCACCTGATTCATTTTGATTGACGACATTTATTGGAGTCAAAAGAAAAAACAACTATATTTCACAGATAAGTCTCCTAGATGCATTGAAGGCATACTCAGGATAATGATCCCATCATCTTTATGTGAACTGTGGGAGTTGTCAGCGTTTGGAGCTGAGCCAACTGAAAGCCAATTCTGTCCAAGGCCTGTTAAGTGGGATCACTTAGAAATTGGACTGTGCGATCTCACAGCTTTTGTCCTCCAGTGGTCGTGGATGAAATGAAGGAATGAAAGGAAGGCAGAGTTGTCTCTCACACACACACACACACACCACACACACACACACACACACACACACACACACACACACACACACACACACACACACACACTCACTGAACATGGACAAGCTGCTTTTATTTTAGACACTTTGCTTTTATATGTCTCCATTGTCCCATTATCATATTCCTCATTTTCTGGGGCAACGTGGTCTGGGCTTCAAGCCAATGCAGATCCTAAAAACATAGTTGTGCAGCAACATCATACCAGTACAGTATATACATACTGTACTACACATACCGACCACATACCGCCTTCCCCACTCAGCCTGGTGTCAGACTGCTTGTCTTCCACAGGTAACAACATAATGTTTCATGCTTTTACATATATATTTCCACCTACAGTCTAAAGATGAACTCTAACACATTTAGCATCATATTACATAATTAAAAAATATGATTAAAAAGTGTCACAGTACTTACATGAAAGTACAAGGTGTTAGGAAAATGACCTGCAAATTACTGGACTGGAAACTGTCCCTTCACTTTAGTGTCTGTACGGATCAGGCATTGTCCTCACACTGGCCATTTACTCGTTACGATGAAGAAACAACTAACGTGCCTGATCATGTAGCAATGTATATGTACTGTAGCAACCTCAATCAGATGTCACTGTACAAGTCTAACTGCTGTTGGCAGATACACTGTAACATACTAAACATGAACACTAAACAAGCTTTAAAGCCTAGAAAAACAAACTGAATTTACTCAGGCTTCCATTACCATGTGTCCATCCGCCCTCTTAACAATCAGACCACAGTTTAGATCAAATCTATGTGTGAGCAAGAATTATTGGCGTGTAAGAGCAGAAGTCTACAAGAAAAATAAAAATTGTTTCTTAATAGAGCTCAGAGTAAACCCTTGGGTGATAGACAGCAATTTACACGGGATGAAGTGTTTTTCAAGTTTTAATGGTTTAAATTGTCTGTGAAGCTATTTCTGTCGTGCTTCTGAGCTGTTCAAAGCTAAACGTTCCCCATGTGCAGCCCAGTAAACCTGCCCAGTGTTTAATGCCATGATGCCAACAGTTGAAGCAGGTGCGGTCGCAGTCCACGCCGAACCTGGGTTCCCCCAATTAAAGACAGCTTCACCTAAAGCTACACATCACGAAGCAACTGTTCCACTCTAACAATACTGTGCCATGACCTTGGAGATAATTAAAGCACCCGGCGACTTGAAGGACATGTTCACCAAACGCATGTTGTGTCACTCCCAGTACTGTAAATTCATTCATGCAGAAGATGTGAACATTCACCTGAGACCTGAAACCCAGTGACACGTAAAGCACAGCAGCCAAACAGCCCTGATACTGGTCTTTGTGAAGCTAAATGAAAAAACTAAAATGTAAAACATGGGATGTAACAAACATCAACTCTTATTTAGCTCTATGAGGATGTTGTGCTTCTTTAATTTACCATGACGAATCTCAAAATAACCAACTTGATGCAACAGAAAAGAAGCAATGTTAGAACCTGGCTGTTGGAGCACAGTGGAGTGAGTCTGACCTTCGCATCAGGAGCTGGTGGACATATGCGTACTAAACAATGGAGTAGAGCTTTGTGGAGGTGTTATCAGTTCCCTTTACTGAAATTCAGGGCATTTAACTTTAGTTTAGATTTGATTTCTGAATAAAATACCTACTGTCAGTTTAGTTTCTAAGACTTCATTTTTTGCAATAATCCAGAGAAGAATCCGATGTGTGCACCGTGGGTGAAGCTCCAGTCACGTGTTCTGGTGTCTCTCTCTCTCCTCATGTCTTGCCTGTCTCTCCCTCTTCTCTTCTGTCGAAGACAAGTCACCTCTGGGTTTAGACTGGACTGGGTTGAGGTCTAGTGTCTGGAGACTTTGTCATACTGTCTCATATACTGTATTAGCTTCCTGTATTAGCTGCTCTCTCTATCTCCTTGTCAGCATCTGTTCAACCGTTAAAATTATGAAACGCTAAAACTGTGACCCAAAAGCTGAATTTCTAACTTAAACACATGTCCTAAAGTCCTTGTCACCTTCAACTTTACATAGATTTATCTCCTCTTTTTCCTTTTTTCCTCCGTCATCAATAAAGTTTTTATTCTGTTCTGTTGCTAGAAGAATTTGTGGGTGGATTGTCGACTGTCAGGGATATTTCAGGTTCTAGTTAGTCATGCCAGTGACAGTCTAATCCCACTCTATCCTGCTCTCCTCATTTCTCCCTGTCTCATTCTGTCTGTCTCTCCCTCACTGAATAAAACTATCTATAGCTCAGCCAGCGAACAAGACAATACTCTATTTTAGCCGCGCAGATTAAATCAGGGCCCGGCTTTCCACAAACACCGTGTACAGCACATCATCTGTGTCTGGGTGAGGACAGAAGGAAGGACGTTGGTGAGAAAGAAGCAGAGATGGTCTAATCGCTCCTTGGCCGTTGCACCGGCTCATTCTCCAGATTAACGGCCGCTCTCTGACCTTTAAATCGGCACGGCGTCAGAAGGTGGAGGATTAGTCCCTCTAAATCATCCCACTTTGCATGAGAAGCAATTTTCCATTGATCTGTGCAAACTGGCTGCAGAAAAGCTGCAGTATACTCACTGTTAAGGCATGTAGAGTGTAGGTGTGTGTGTCCTAAAGTAACAAGAGGCTGTCCAGTGTTATAGACATGAACACACCCATCAGGCCCGGAGATTTATCATTTATGTATTTATGACACATAATAGCTTCAAATATTTATGTTCAGAATAAACAAGTCAGCTTGAGCGTGAAGGTTTGTCTGAGTGTGTGTTGCTGTGGAAAACAGGAGGCAGGAGGAGTGCAGCTGACTGACTACGAGGTGGCAACCTGGATGGAGCAGCACGTGGAGCTCACAGCCCAGCGAGCAGCAGACGGCTGGACTGTGGACAAACGGTTGACACCGTGTTACGTGTGCATCTGTTCCCTCCTGCTGCCCTTCTGCTGGGCCACAGGCTGCGGGCTCCATCAGCAGCTTCAGCAACAGCAGCAAACGTTGGCGTTTAGGCGTCATTGGCTACGTTAACATGTTTATTCTCATTATTGATCTTCATTCTTTTTTTTTTTGAATGGGGCTGTGTAAGTTACGTTATCAACGCAACCTTGAAGAATTACTGCCTGATAAAAGGAAGCGCAACAGAAATGTAGGAAATGTTGGAGAACAAAATTAACATTTGATTGGTTTCTCGGATTTCATGCTATTAATTAAAAAAATAATCATTTTAGGAGCAGCTGGAAAACGAAATAAAAACATTCTGAAGGACACATTCTTTTTCTACACGCATCTCTGAGTTAAACGTATGCTCCCCATGCCTGGGTTGAGTTTACTCCTCTGTTTCACGCCCACCTACACTTTCTATGCGCTATTAGTTACCTGCTGGTCGCTCAGTCATGCAAGCAGCTGTTTTCAGTCAGCTGATTAGGCCCAACACACACACACACACACACACACACACACACACACACACACACACACACACACACACACACACACACACACACACACACACACACACACACACTCATGTTCACTCAGCCAGTCTTCCTGTTTTCCCTCCTGCTCTCGCCTGGAAACTCGCTGTCCAATTACTCCCTGCGTTTCATAAGCAAAAGCATTGCTATTCACTGACTTCACTGCTCCATGACCCAATGTCACGTAACCCTGTCTACTTTTAAGCCTGGCTGGTATGATCTGCCTTCGCTTTCTTGTTTGAGGTTGGAGTTTGACAATTGTGTTGTTTTTACAGCACTTTGCCTTTTTATTTTTCCGTCATTGTGTTGAACTTGTTACAGGAAACCTTTTGTGTTTAGTTTAGATATTTGCCTTTGTTTCTCGAGTCCCCCTCCGTCTTGCCCAGATATATGATCTGAGGAGAAATGAACAGAGAAGAAAGACAGGATGGAGATATAATGAAGGGTTGAGTAAGAAATGAGATGTGAGAAGAAAAGGACGCACATGAGAGGAAAATTAGTTCAGAAGAAATAAGGCCCGAAGCAAATTTGAACCATGTTAATATACATTTCATCTGTTTAGAACTATGATCAGAAATGATATGATTAGCGTTGTAGAATATTTTCTTATACATTTATTACGGGTCATATTTAATTCATTTTCACTGTGATGTGACGCAGAAAATATTCTGTTTAAAGAGGTGCTAACTTTGATATGTGGGAGCCTTAAGTTCTCTTCTCCAGGTCAATCAATGTTCATACAGATTCCCAGAAAATTCAAAGTACTTCCCCAGACTGTCTTTTTGTAGTTTACCATGTTGAGCAGGTTACAATCAGCCACTTTAAGAGGAGTGGACTTTTTTCTTTTTTATCTTTTAATCAAGGACAGTTGACAGTAAGTGTGTTTATAACACATCTAAACTTTGTGATGCATACAGCCATAAAGTCCTTTTTACAGGAATTGCCTTAGACACATAAATGTATAAGGAAAGAATGAAAAGAAAGGATGGCTCAGGTAAGATTTGAGGAAAGATCAGTCGATCAGATCAATATCTGCTTCAGCTCTCTTCAAAGTGCAGCAAGCTAAGCTGCTCCTGAGTGGCTTACGTGTCAGTGGGAGTCTATTGCTGAGTTTGGAGGTATCTATAGGTAGGTGTGTACTCACTGTGTGTATTCACAGTATATTCAGGGAGTGAGGTTTAATGAGTGTTCATCCCACATCACATCACATCCCACTGCCTGAGCCTGTGTGTGTGTGTGTGTGTGTGTGTGTGTGTGTGTGTGTGTGTGTGTCCGTGCGTGCGTGTGTGTGTGTGTGTATGTGTGCGTGCGTTAAGCTGCTATTGCTGGCAAGGCAAACAGAAAACACAGGCACACACTAGCACAGAGTGTGCTGAAGTAAATGTGCTGCTGTATAATTTGAAGAGATCGCTTTCGACGGCTGTTGAGTGAAGTGCAGCCACAAAAAGAGGTTCAGCCTCTCCACTGGTGAATGGCAGCAGAGTTTGCCTGCGAGTCCCTGTCCGGGATCTGTTGCTAAGAAACAGCTCCTTTAAGGATCTTTAGACTTAATAGTTGTTTGGCAGAATTTTGTCTGCTTCAGTTTGACCATGGCTGTCACCATCCAGGAAACCTATAGGTTCTTTATCATCATCCCAGTGAGCATCAGGTAAAGTAAATCCAGCAAAGTAAATCCAGCCTTCTGTTCTAGACACACGTGAGGCTCCAGATTGCTAGATTGCTTTATCATTAGCCGGTGGAGGTGTTCGCCATGGTCTGACTCCCATTATGACTGTGCTGAGTGTTACAGCAGCAACATCTGTTTCCATAATCAACCATGGCTAAGAAACGAAAGGAGCGGTAAAACCTATTTAAGGAAGCAAGAGCTTGTTTAGAAGAGCAGTGTTTGGAAAACAAGGCCCGATCCTGTATATTATATTGTGATGAGGTTTTAATTTGTGGGGCGTAATTTTCCAATTACATCTATGACGTTCCCTGAACAGCCATGTTGGACTCATTATGCACACATTTAGTGCTACCCCTAAACCCACCACTCTGCCCTAACGCTGTTCAATTACTCTCCACCTGTCTCACACTGGATTCACATCACGTCAATGGGCTGGTAATGATTATGGATAATAGTTCCCATAGAAACCAGTGAAGACATGGTGGTGGAGACTAAACACTGGCATTTCTGAATTCGAATATTCATACATGTTGAATTGCAGACAATTAACTCAGCACCTTAACTCTCTAAATAGTATGTTACAAGTCTCCACCCTCAGTCTTCAGTCTCTCCGTTTTACTGAGCCTCAGACTGCTATATAATTATTTTCATATATTTTTCCAAAAGTGATTCAGCGTCATCCACAACCATTGCCATTTTCCAGTCCAACCAGTGTTCTACCTTCCAACCAGTGAGCAGCTCCAGTGCAGCAGCTGTTGCTCAGCGCCTTGAGCGATAGAAACGACAGCGATACATCTCAAGGGAGGTTTACTGGTTTCCTACATGTCTCTGCCTGCTGTTCAGGGAAGCAGCAGTTGTGACTCGCCTCTGTGTCTAACAGGTAACATTAACCAAATGATTGCAAATACACATTAACCTACAATTAAATTTTGTGAAATGGTCTTTTTGATATACAGTATATTAGTAGGACATATGATAGTGCATTTTGTATTTTGTGGAAATAAACAATATGTTTCTATTTTAAATAACTGAAACCTAATAATAACAATCATTCTGTTCCTTTCATCTCTTTGTCCTTGGTGCTGCTTTGCTCCATTCATTATATACACTAGATCATGTTCGTATACAGATGAGAAAGTTGCAAAAGTACTGTAGAAATTATAATTATAAATGTATCTGATGATTTACATAGACTACAGTGCTCTTGTTTATCATTTTAATGATAAAATGTGTATTTCTTGCATCTAAGATTTGGATTTCCTTTGTAGTTTTAATGCCAGTGTTTTGTGCATTATACTGAATTGCGGTTATTCTCCAACCTTGATTTCCCCACAGAGACACAAAGCGTGCTTTATTTTCAACTCGCCTGTCATCAGCTGTGCATGAATTATTCACAACTCCTCACTTCCGCTGTGTATAGGTATTTTATTTTCAGATGTGTGTACATTACAGTCACAAGAATAACTAAGCGAAACCTGCCCACATGTTTACGATCCTTTAACATACAAACAAGTAACAACCAGAGACAACACTGAACGTCATTAATTAACACTGGGCAACATACAACAAACATTTTATCCGTATATATATACAGAGATTTGATTTGAAAGGCATGATCTTACTTTATGAAATATAAATCAACTGGCCCTGACAACAGTTTCTGAAAGTCTCATAACACGCGTTTTAGCCACTCGGACACGCTGTTCCCTCGAGACTTTGTTACCATGAGTGACTGTACGTTAGAGTGAAGGCGACACCTAAAGAATGAGGAAGGGAGTGGATGTGTGTGTGCGTGGCAGCGATAACAACAGGTGAGCTGTTGTATAAGATTAGCTTCAGGCCACTAACCTGCTCATGAACTTGTCCATCACTGGCCACACACAGAGGCTCGCTGCTCAATTCACAACCAAATATATTACTTTTTCAGAGGGACAGAGACAGATAAGCAGATGGAAAAATAACCCTGAGGGGGAGAGAACTGGAGAGAAAGGGTGTAAGAAAAGAGAAGAGAGAGAAATTCAGAGAAATTTAGTGTGATTTGACTGTATTGGCAGGGGTTTTAAAGTGGGATGAGGCAGATGCAGAGGGACCAGGAGGAAAGAGGTCAGAAAATAGAGATGAAGGAGGTCAAACTGAGAGATGACCAAAGGAATCGAATCTTAACTCTCAAAAGAAACTTTGCACGATCATTCAAACACCAAGCAGTGAGGCTCAGGAAACCAGGTAGAAAGCCAAAAAGCAAAATAAAGTACTGCAAAACTCCAAAAAGGTCAGTAAAAAACTAAACTTAATGAACAGTTTTAAAGTGGGCCCATAAACGTAAGCTGAGGTCAACAAAACAGATAAAGCAAATAAAGCCTCAACCAAACACAACTACAACACAAATTTTCAACATAGACCTTAATGACCTAAACTAAAATCATACACTACAGATAGTGGCAGATAGAGAGTATATAAACTATTAAAGGCAGAATGTTAACCATAATGCAAGCTCTCACATCATAAGCCAAAATAAAGTGGGAGCTGTGTGAAATCAAGACTATATGTGGCCATCAAGTGGTGTTTGGTACATAAACCAAAGAAACAATGTGACTAACCTTGTGACTAAGTGGTGCCTGTTCAGCTGATCTGCCTCAGAGAAACAGCAACTGTCTGCTGGACGCGTCATTCCATTAGAGGTGAATATGATCCAAGTTACTGGCTGAACGAGACAAAACGAGAAGCAGATGAAATCAATGCATGGGCTTCCACACACTGAGAGAAATTGAATTTCTAGGACACTCTTGTTGATGTTTTATACAACCGACAATTTAATTTTTATTTTAAGCGACTGCAAATGTTTGTCAGCTTCACTTTAGTATAAAACAAAGTGAAAATGAGTTGTTGTTTTTTCTGCCCTGGCTTCTTCTTTCTTTCCCCTCGCAGCTGATTTGTTAGCGTAGATCAGCAAATTACCTTCTGAGAATACATTAACACCTGCTATTGTCAGCGCGTGTGTGTTTATGTGTGTCTGAAAAGGAGAGAGAGAGTGAAAGGAGGTAGCAAGGTGACGGGAAGTGTGAATGTAACACCACAAGGGGTGATTATAATTAGAGCTCAGCTCGGTTCAACAGGTGGAAACACAAATCTGCATCCATCCAGAACATGCAGCATGTTCAGATGCTCCCCGTTGTCTTGACTCAGCTAATCGTCCTGCTTAGTTTTTTTTTTTTTTTTATCACAGCCTTCTACAGCTACAGTAATTTGGAGCGTTGCAAAAGCGTCTAAATGTGTTGAACTGTGCATTTGAATATAATTGGTTTCATCAGAGAAGGATTTTTTTTTTGTATCAACTACAGTGAGAGACCTGCAGTGTGCGAAGAAGCTGCTCACACAGAGCTGTTTGAGAGAGGAGCAGGTAGAGGGGAGGGGGGATCAGTCAGAAGAGACACTGGGTTCAATTGGGGGAGACAGGGTGACAGATGGAGGGAGGGACGGCGAGAGAGAAACAGAGACATTAAACTATAGACGGAGCGGAGCAGAAGCATGCATGATGGATGGAGGGATGACAGGTGTGATGAAAGAGGGAATCAGGGATGAAGAGGGGCAGATGGATCATCATGGCACCACGCTGGAGCATGTGGTGCACGCGTGCGTCCACATCCAGGTCCCAGCTACACCATGTGCGTCAGCTGATCGTTCGACTGAGCTTATTATGGGGATCATGAGCGTCAGCCTTAACGCAGATGTGGTTTGTGTCTGCTGAGATAATTGACGTATGCTGACACGTGTGTGATGACCGCGCGTCCTTCTGTTTGACAAAGCGCTGGCTTGAGCGAAGCGTGTGTATAAGCAGTCACCTGATCAGATATGTTGTGAATGATGTTCTCCATCTTAGTTAGAAGAAGAAGCGACTGACGTGAATTTATGGTGGTTTCATAACTGGGTCGGATTTGTAGAGTAGAACTGAAATATACAGAAGTTCCGGTTCGCCTCAGTCGGTCAGTGATTAAGTAAATGTGTGTGTGTGTGTGTGTGTGTGTGTGTGTGTGTGTGTGCGTGCGTGCGTGCGTGCGTGCGTGCGTGCGTGCGTGCGTGCGTGCGTGCGTGCGTGCGTGCGTGTGTGTGTGTGTGTGTGTGTGTGTGTCTGTGTGTGTGTCTGCTCCATCCAGTTCAGGTTCTGGAGGAGCTGGTCCAGCTGACACAGGAACTAGCTTCATTTCAACAAAGCTTTTATCCATGGGCTCAAAAGCAAACGTTGTAAACTAAACTCTTTGTTTTCCAGACGCAGACGCTCTCCTGGACGCTCGCCTGGACGCCTGCCCACCAGCCCTAACTCCACCCTGACAAAAGTGAGATACTGCTGTGCCCTGACAAATGCTGTCCTGTGGGAGGCCTCTCTATCAGGCCGACGGAGCCACGGAGGAGGCACCTGCTCCGACCAGCGAGCATCTCTGCTGCGCTTCCAGGGAGTCCGATGTCACGCAACGCTTGCATCACAGACGCAGCTCAGCTCTGCTCAGCTCTGCCAGGTCCCTGTCCACGGCCTCCTACGTCCCGCCTCCACAGAGTCCACTCCTGCTTAACGAGTTGCTGTGTTCACGGCCGATAACGCATGCTGCACATGGAAAGAAGCTGTGTTTTTCTCCTGAAGGCGGCTCACGTGAAACTCTCCTCCTCTGTGACGCTCCAGTTTGTGAGTGAGACGCTTTCCTCTCATACCTCCATCCGTGCTCCGCTCCACCCGCTCACCGGCCACAGCCACGAGCCCACTCTCTTGGACTCCTCTTACCTCAGGCACCTCAGAAGTGAAATGACATCTGCACCTTCCACAGGATCCAACTGGCTGGGTGAAAAAACTAATTTCTCCTGGAACACTTCCCTCCTCGTCTCCTGACCCTGACAATTTTCCTGTCATGCGGGCAAAGGCGATCGGTTTCCACCTGCACCTTATCGTCCTGCTCTTTGAGCTGCTGTTACAGTGAATTGTGTTTCTCACTGTCACAATGATTTGACCATACAACCTCAAATTATTTGAGAGTTTATTCCACAATACTTTTAATGATGTGATTAGTATTCGATTTACTTTGATGTGTGTAACAGTTAACTGACATTTAAATCTAGTTCTTAATAATATTAAGCTTTGTGTCATAAAACAAGGACACATGAACCTAAACTGACTATTTTTTTTTCTGGTCTCCTTAAACACAAGAACCACATCAACAACAATTAAACAACCATACAGAACAAAGTGGATTTACCAGTGATGAGGGAGCAATAAGGGATGGAGCAATGACAGCGTAAGAATGGAGAGATCAAGATGGGAGGAGGAGGAGGAGGGAGAGTAAGTGCAAGAGAGATGAGGGTGTGCTGGCTGGTGAAGTGAAGCAATGATGAAATGGAGTGAGACAAATTGGCGGAGAGGGGGAGGAGAGAAAAGAGAAAAGGGTTTCAGCTGTGGCAAATAGGGGGCAGTATCACTCTGTAGTAGCCTCACAGTAGTGTGTGTGTGTGTGGGGGGGGGGGGGGGGGGGGGGGGGGGGGGGGGGGGAGGGGGGAATTGATGTGATGATAGCTAAAATAGGGGTTGGGGTGGGTGCAAGGTAGAAAGAGCGATGGGTGGGGGGATGACGAGGGAGGGGTGGGAGCAGGATAGCTGAGAGCAGGATGGAGGAGACGGGGGAGGGAGGGGGAGGCAGCGGAGACGGGAGAGGAGCACATTACAGTGCCAGCGTGGGAACGCAAACCGCCGCTTATCTATTAGCATTTCAATACGAGCCACCGCTGCGCACACGCATGCGCCTCCGTACGGCCGCTATCGATTCGTGTGCGAGAGTGGAGGTCTGGGCGCGAGCGCGTCTCGCTGAGTCGTGCGCCCTTGCCCTTGTTTGCGTTCATGCGTGAGTACGTGAGGGTCCATGTTGGCGGGGGCTTAAGGAAATGTTTTTCGCCGCGTCCGCCCTTGATATGCCCAGCTGAATACAGAGAGCTCTTAAAAGGGTATTACACCACAGAAGCCGGGCCCTCTGCAGGCTTTCACAACATTTAAAGTCTCCCCAGGCGCCGAGCGCTAACAATCTGAAGCTTCTTCAGACGCTCACGCCAGCAAATCCAGGGGAAATGGGGCTTAGACCTGATTCCCATCAACGCAACCAGGCCCTGGTATTACACAACTGCCTTATTTTTGCAATCTATTCAAACACTTCCACAACAACAAACCCCAAAAATATCCGACTGCCTTTTCTGAGCTTCGCGTGTAGCGGAGCCGAGGAAGTCATCTTTATTCCGCGCACGCTTTGTAGCGGCCACATTAGCCACAGCGCGACTTGACTGTTGACAGTCTGGTCAGATATTTGTTTGTGTTATGCAAACCTGGAAGCCACAGCCGCTACAGTCAACACAGGAGGGAAGCGTGCTGCCAGTAAAGAAGCCTCGCTTCACCAAACTCACTGAGTAGATGATGATGATGATGGCTGTGGACTGTTATCAGTGGGTAATGAGGAGTGTTGAGTTTTGTGTTCTCCCCTAAAAGTGAAATCATTTGATTGGCACTGCGACATCCTTAACAACATCTCCCTCAGTGTTTCCTCTGTGGTGCGTTCAGGGCTAGTCAGTATTTATCCCTATGAAACCCCCTTGACTGCTCTGAACTAAGATACAATGCTAACGTTAAATGCTACGTCATTTCAGAATTGTATTAGGCAATTTTAAATACCTTCAAATGCAAACAAACTGTCTGGTACCAATTTATTAGTTTCAATTTCATTAAAACCCTGTCCAACAGTTGTTAAGAAGAATTTATAACATCCATCCAAATACACAGAGCTACCCAAGCTTCAGCCTTGCTAGTCTCATCAGACGTAACAGCTCATAAAGCCAGAAAATAGAAATGTTGGTTATCACCAAAAGCTGCACTTGAATGTGGCTTCAAACCAAAAATATGTAATAACCAAGAATGTTTGGTTCATTTCCAATATAAAACTCAGGATATAAATGATACTGTGGCTACTGTATAATGTAGCGCCAGTGTTTTTATTTCTCCATTATACTGGAGGATTGAATTTACACACACACACACACACACACACACACACACACACACACACACACACACACATGCAAATGAAAATAGGAAGCCAGTGAACCATGAACACGCTGGCTGCGCGCACGCGACGCGACGCACGCTGACGTCCCTGGTGTTTATGAACATGTGTCAGGCTGTGAAACGGCGCCTGAGTGTGTGAAATAACACTCGCTTCATCTTTGCTATGACCATCTGCAAACGGAGACGATTTGAGCTTCTGCACAGTGGTTTTCATCGCTTCTCTTCTCTTCTATTGTCATAGGCTGAACATGTCACACACGTTGTGAAACAACCAAAGTAGAGCATCAGCCACAATCTAGTCCTTATTACATGTACAGTGTTTTTCAAGTTTTTGTGTTACATTACAGTTTTTCTCAGTCGCTTTAGTACAATTCTCAGATCAGAATTCAAGTTTGCAAATATGTGTGTGCATTTCTCAAAACAATTTGTACAAACTACAAAACACTGTGGATTTCTTGCAAAAGCCTGTAACTTGCTCAAAATCTTTTGTTCATCTCTTGAAACTAAGTTTTTATGTCATTGAACAAGTCAGTGGCGTCAGAATGTCAAGTCCTTGTGTCATTGTCTACGAACAAGACAGTCAAATTACTTAGTCATGTTGTCAATATAACTGTGTACTTTGGAGGGAGGTTCTGACATAAACTATGGCTAAAGTTTGGATGAAAATTACTGTAAAATGTAAGTTACACCTTTTTGTTTGATTGCAAGAGACTGGACAATGGCAGCCAGGAGGGTCATTTGTTAATGTGTCTGGTGATCATAACTTTCCATCCTGATGCCTAATGATGTTGAAGTGATGAAAACTCAAATTGTACCCCTCTCTTCTTCAGGTTTTAGATCTTTGTAGAGAGTTTCTAAAAAGGTGATAAGATGCTCTGTGTTGTATAGACCAATTATGGGAATATGTGTAAGCACACCATTGTCAGACATAGAACATTGTGTTGTGTTCCAGCCATATACATATATACTTGCCAGTTGATGATTATTGAGATGCACCTCTGTTAGAGAAAGTCAAGTCACCTGAGAGCAATTTACCAAATCAGGACAGATTTAGAAAAAAACATATAATGGAGATGTATAGAAATATGTTTGTCACATTATGACAACTTGGTCAACCATTTTGCAGCTATAGACTTATACGATGAACTAATGACTAACTAACTAATTTGGTACATCCATTCAGGATGTACCAAAGCATTTGCAACTTGTTCAAAG
Source organism: Betta splendens (assembly GCF_900634795.4). Taxonomy (NCBI): domain Eukaryota; kingdom Metazoa; phylum Chordata; class Actinopteri; order Anabantiformes; family Osphronemidae; genus Betta; species Betta splendens. The sequence continues at coordinate 13,449,888 of NC_040900.2, read as the reverse complement.
TAGTGAGAAACTGCTTATACAGTATGATGTGCACACGTGACATCATGATGTGAAGATTGAACAAATAGTTTTGAGAATTTCATTCTGATCTGAGAATTGTACTAAAGCGACTGAGAAAAACTGTAATCACATTTACCTACTGTAGTATTTTGTATTGCCTCAACTTTTACCTTTACTCTGTTCTGTTGTCTTCTCCTTTTATCTTACTGTCATGGTGTAATTAGGTACTGAATACTGGTCAGCAAAAAGGTTGAGATAAATCTTCTATCAGGACTGGAAGCAACACCTGTGGGTGAAAACTCAATATATCAAAAATAAATATAATTTAAAGTTAAATATATACGAATATGTGAACTGTATGTTGAGGTCTGTGTTTCTACTGCTCGTACTACAGTAGCTGCAGCTTTTCACTGGATGATGTGTCATGTTTTTCAATCAGAGCCGACAGATCGCTGACAGTGAGTCAGTGTGAGTCAGTACAACACGAGTAAATAAAACCACAACAGGTTGACCATGCTGTGGCTTTGAAGAGTGCATAAATCATATACAGTAATAACAATAACATAGAAATCAGAAAGTAACACAAGTAACACAACCTCTAAATAGATAGATAGATAGATAGATAGATAGATAGATAGATAGATAGATAGATAGATAGATAGATAGATAGATAGATAGATAGATAGATAGATAGATAGATAGATAGATAGATAGATAGATAGATAGATAGATAGATAGATAGATAGATAGATAGATAGATAGATAGATAGATAGATAGATAGATAGATAGATAGATAGATAAAATACAAATACATTGACATCATTTACCAAATAGTTGATTACACATGAAAAAGCTTTGCCCAGTGTCGTCCAGATCCTGTCTCTGTCTGGGCTTTGATGCGCTGGTTTTCTGCAGACTCTCTGGTGTAATTGTGCCTGAAGGAGCATCTGTCCTGCAGTAGCTGTAGCTGTGTGGCACCTGGGCACACATTACCTTGTTATTGCTGTGGGTTGCACTTGAACGCCTCGCGAGGTTGTCATTCAGGGCACAGTCTGGCAGCGATGCGTTTAACGGTGCTCACAAACACTAATTTCGTGTTGTTTGAAGTCTGACGTTGACGTCGCATTTAAAGCTTTAAAGCAACGGTTCCTGGGCAGATTCAAACGAACCGGCTCTCCCTCAGTGGGAGTCTTGAGCAGGAACAGCCTGTTCTGTTTGCTGCTGCAGGTCAGGCGAGAGCAGAACTCTTTGCTGTGGCAGGGAACGATCTGTCTGAGGTTGGAGGGTTTCCCGCAACATTCTGAATGTGAAAACGTAACACACTCTACTACGAACCGGCTGCAGGTCCACAGGAGGAACAACGGCTTCTCCTCCTGGAGGACGGGTCTCCTCCTGACACAAAGAGCTGCAGTGGTGGAGCTCTTTCTGTCCTCACACACAAACTGAAGAACCCTGACAAGGTGAAGCTTGCATACATTAGCAGCAGCCTGAGACAGTGCCACACCTGCATCAACATCTGGTAACATCCCCTCAGTATTCACTTAGGTTAGCAGGCGTAGCTCACTGAGCTAAATACAGCATCAGCCACAACACCCTCAATTCAATGTATAGACAGCTGTGGAACTGATTATATGAAGGTAATGCCATATAATAACCCAGGAAAGCAATAAGGGGACTGCTGTCCTTACCCTGGCCTTGATATGACTGGGCAGAGATTAGACTGTGACGGTGTGTGAGATGACACTCTGTGTTTGTGTGTGAGTGAGTGCTGAGGCATCCTGAAGGACAATTACACGGTAAAGATGGTGGAAGGAAAAGTCCTTCTCTACACTGTGTCTGATGAGGCGCCAGCTTTAAGTGTTTCAGCAGCATTCAGACTGGATCATAATGACTGGCCTGGCCAACAACACTATACTTAAAACTTAAAACAACAACATTTTTAACATAAAACATATTTTGTTATTGTATCGGCAGATATTAATAAATAAATGTTAACATTTTAGGTTTATAAGTTGTGTTACAGCCTTTTACGTTGGCTGTGGTCAAACCTTTACAGAAACAACCTGCTCTTAACACTGGAGAACTAGCCACTGTAGTCCAATATACAATATATACTGTACCACCTGCATATAAATACATACATACTCACATACTCATACATACCAAGGTAGCTTTGCTGTGCCCTTTTAAGTGATGACTCTGTGTTTTGAGTTTGCAAGCAGCCACCAAGCAGCAGTACCAAATGTACTGTAACACAGAACTACCTAGTAGTACCTTTTATTTGTGCGATCAGTCCTAACAAGCTACATGTGATTCAATTTGCATAAAAAACTTACACATTTGTTAACATTTAAACTCATAATTTACAGTCTCCTGAGTCTTTAGACAATATTAACGTAGTAGTAATAAGGGAGATGCAGGGGAGGACAGGAATGAAAGAGAGAAGAGATTGAATCACAGGAGAAGGTGAAAGGTGTTGAAGGTAAAAGTGAAGGCAGGTGAGTACTATTTGATAGAGAGGTAGATGGAATGAGAGATGAAAGTGTAAAGGAGTGATTGAATTTGAGAAGACGATGGAGGATGTCAAACGGTATTATTGAAGGCAGATAAATACCCAAAGACAGATTGATGGAGGGGTAGATAGACGGTAAAGTGGACAAATACACGTAGGTAACGAAGCATTGAATGAAGGAAGGCAGAAGAAGAAGGGACAGATTAGGGTCAGCAGAGGATGAAGGAACCCAGAGAGGCAAAAGAAGTGGAGGAATGAAAGAGGGAGGGAGCATTCAGAGGTCACCTCAGACAAATGGATGAGAAATGACCAACGGAGGAGTGAAGGCGAGCAAAAGATGATTCGAAAATGGGGTCAGTGGAGGTAAAACGTAAAGATGAGCCGAGGAAAATGAGTGGGAGATCGAAGAGGAGGTGAGAGGGTGAGACAGCGGGTGAGAGAACGGTGAGGTGAGATGTGGAGCAGCGAGGTGCGAATGGAAAGAAGCTTTGACGGGAGGCACTGAAGGGGGAGGATGGAAGGACGACTTGTTACATAAGATCCACACTGTACGATGAGTGACGGGAACCACAACTGGAGACACACAATAAAACATTGGTAAAAATGAGACAGGAGCTGTGGATAGAAGCAAATATTAGTCCAACATTAGCCAGAGGTGGATCCACCTAGAAAGTAACTTTGTTTTCTAAATCAATGAGGTTAAACATCGAAGACTTTGACACAGTGATTCATGTCTATGTTCATTGCAATGAATCAAAGTTTATCAATTATCAAATTTAATACAAATCGATTGGTTCTTATCTTGTCTTGTTTCGCAGATGACTCACTGTTGTATTTATGTGTTAATTTCATCGTGCCTTAGAATGTGTCGCCATGGTAACCGTGGAAGGAGCAATACTGATGTCAAGATATGCATTAGGCTCAATGAGACGTCCACAGGTGCATGTTTGTCTTTGAAGTGTGTGCATCGCCACCCTTCATCACGAGGAACTCCTCTTCGTTCAATTCTCAGGTCAGTCTGACTTTTTGTTTTTTTATCACTGCTGCTCATCAAACGCCTCCATAGTCACAGCGAGGTCATAAACAGGACGCTGCGACTGTTACTGTAGTGGTCCTCAGCATACGAGAAGCCTGTCCTTCATGTCTGGAACAAACAGCATGAGAGCATACAGGAACTCAACAGGTGGTCAAAGGTTTTCAAATAAAACCGGAAGAGTGGGATAAAAAAGATAAAACAAAAGAAGAAAAAGAGGGAAGAAGGTTAAGAGGAGTAAAGACGATGGGGGACCCCCCCTCCCTTTTTCATTTCTCTTTCTCCTCCTGAAACTGTGGTCGTCCCCTTTGCATTAGCGCTAAACCTTTCATGGATCCCTCTCTGAACAAACACACATATGTATTCAGCACAGCAACACACCACCGGGACCAGATGACACAGCTTAATGGTTCTGGTGCCCGTGTCTGAGAGAAGTGACAGAAAAGAGAAAACATTTCACCATGGTGTGTAGTCAGTGTGTGTGTGTGTGTGTGTGTGTGTGTGTGTGTGTGTGTGTGTGTGTGTGTGTGTGTGTGTGTGCTCTTTGATTGTGGAGCGTGGAGCTCTTCAGTTGCTAAGAAGTCCCTTCTGACTGAGAAGCTGCAGACATTACAGCACGCACACACACACACACACGCACACACACCCACACACACACACACACACACACACACACACACACACACACACACACACACACACACACAAACATACAATATGCATGAGCACACACTGTAGGCTCAATGGGTGATTTATATTTTCATGTTAATGTCTCTCGCTGTCTTTTTTGTGACATGTGACTAATATGTTGTTTTATTCCGCTGGTTCTCGCATGATTTATTCTCCTCTGCTCGCTTGTTTCTCCTCCGGTCGAGAGGAGCACGCGTCTCCTGCTCGACTGATTGACTGTTCACAGCTGAAAACTGCATGTATAAGATGTTTAGTGAAGTAAAGGTGAGAGCAGAGGAAATGGAGCTGGTCTCGTTATGGATCACTCCTAAAGGTGATTTATGTCTTTTATGCTCTAATGTTTTCCAGATGGTTCAACTTAAGGTTTATACTGTAGTAAAGACTGAATGAAGCTCATGTTCTACCTGGACACGGTGCCAGTGAAGTTGCTTCCTCACTGCTTCCTCCTGTCTGTCATTATACATCGTGTGTGTGTGTGTGTGTGTGTGTGTGTGTGTGTGTGTGTGTGTGTGTGTGTGTGTGTGTGTGTGTGTGTGTTTGTATCGACATTCAGGTCACACTCTCGTCTCCACATGTGACACGCTTCATACCTATTTTAACTCCCAACCTGCTGTGAAACACCTTCACTTGCAGAGTTTACAAAGATTTTCGTCATGAGCGAATCTGTGTTTTTCTGCTAAAACCTTACACGACCACACGTTCAGATTCATCCCTGCTGTTCTTTCGAACGCGCTCTCAAAGATACCGAGTACATTTTTGCCAGATCAAAAGACTCTTAGACCCTGTGTTGATCCAATATATTTCCTCGCAGGGCTTAAATTAAACATTCAGCATGAAACGTGAAAATGGAAACATCTCCGGGGCAGTGGGCGCAATGAGTGGAAGGTAATGAACAAATGCTTTAACTATCAGCGTGCCGCGTTATGAAAGCTTGTTGGAAAGCGACACATCAGAGGAGATGTGAAGGCCGTTGAGCACCGGTGCCACTCAAGGTGATCGTCGTCAAGGTTGTGGCACTTACTGCAAAGAGCACCTTCATCATTTCTCAGCTGGCCTTAAAGTGTGTAATTCATATTAAACCCAGCATCGATTATTCAGATATCTTCATTTCCAGCTGGAGTCCTTTAGAGGATCATCTTTAACAGTGTGTGTGTGTTAACCGCTTGCTCGTACTAAGGTCTAATTTAACACATCTACATCTGTGTGTAAAGACGAGTCACGGCAGCTGTTTCAAAGCAGTCTTTTCATTTTCAGCCTTGTGTAAGTATGCTACAGTAGCAGTTCTCTCACCGTGTAACTTGTATTGTTTCTTGTACGGCACATGTTTTCTGGTAGGTTGTGTGTGTGGATCATACTGTACGTCTCATAACGCGCATCAACATTCATGCTATGATGCTGCTGGCAGAGCTCCACCAGCCTCTTCAGACGTTAATTCTCAGTAGAACTTACGTTACCGCAAACGTTTCCCTTAAAGTTCTCGTGTTTGCTTGACATTTCTATTGATCCGAACCTTCTGCCTCACCGACATCCAGGCAGTGCCCAAATCATCAAAATTCCCAAAATCTGTGGATTTTGGGAATTTTTTTTACCCATCTAGACAAGTCTGTTTTTTCCTTTTTAGAATTTACTACACTATATTAGTGTATGTATTGTTTAGACTGCTTATATTGCTTTTCATGCTAAAGAATATTCTTCACTTTACTTCAATGTCTCAATAAGGAGTCTGTATGTTTTCATGCCATAAAGCCCTGTAGCTCATCCACACTGCCGGTGTATTTCCAGCCCCCTGGTGGAAAATGCAGTTTTAGGAGTCTGTCATGTAAAGTTAATCGCCACACCTGTGAAAGCAGGCATGACGTCATAGGGGTCATAGGTCAAAACACCTAGCTTAGAGTGTGTCAACATGAACCAGAGTGTCATAAACCAGAATGCCCAAAAAGTGGATTTTTCATGTGCTGACACTTTTAAACAAAAAGTAAAGCCCAGTATAATGCTTAAAACTAATTGTGATGTTTGGGTGTTACTGTGTGTTGCAGTGGGTTTGAGCCAACAGTGAAACAAAAAAAATATTGCAACAATGCTGATTGTAATCATATTATATTAGAACCTGGAGGCAAGTTTGGTGTTTTTCTCTGCTATATATATATATATATATATATATATATATATATATATATAGTTTGGTGTTTTTCTCTGCTATATATATAAATATATATATATATATATATATATATATATATATATATATATATATATATATATATATATATATATATATACACACAGGGTTAGGGTTATATATATATATATAATAAGAAGACTATATCATTCACTCCTGGGCTTAATTGCCCCATAGCCCAGAGATTTGGTGATAACCTACTGTACACTCATCTACAGTATGAGGCACAGTGCTGCTGCTGCAGGTCTGAAAAAGATGCCACTGACCTAAAATCTCTTAAGGCCCGATCCTGTGCCTGAGCTGTGATATATGATTAATAAAGAATCATCCGCAGGCGTTGGGGGGTCAGACCTACAAGCTGTGTATCAGTACATGGGGAAGTCCACAGCAGCGGTACAAAGTTCTGCAGATACATTCTCTGCACCAAAGTCTTGCACCTTGAGGACAAACCATTTTGCAAAGCTTTGCTTGAGCAGCTGCAGAATCGACAAGGTGCCCGTCGGCCCCAAGAGCTCCACAGTGTTAAACAACCAAGCCTCTCATCTGAAGCCCTGCATGCCTTTTAATGTGAACCTGTGGTGCTGCGACTTTCCTGGGTCCAGAATCAAATGGCCTTTGTGAAACGTGCCCCTGAGACAAGTAGTAGATACTGGAAGTATGTTATGTAAGTTGAAACTACTACTGTAAGTTATTATTACTGTAGCTACAGAGCTAATCATTGATTGTATGTCTTTTTCTAAACTCTGTAGAACACAGAAGTACAACTCATTTCTAGTTTTTAAAGCTAATACTCCTCAGAACATTCTAATTTGAGATTACAGAGACATCTGGGACAACTAGAACCAATGGTCTGCTCCACTTTGCCCACATGTCAGCTGATTGCATCAGATGTGGTGCCTTCTCCCTCCACCAAAGTATCGTTAGTACCTTTATATACGGCCTCTGCCTCGAGGCGTTACCTTATATAAGCACAGGAATATCAAGATTTCCAGCAAAATCAGGAGATGGAGAGTGAGTGCGAGATGCGAGTTTTGAAAGCATGCAGCAGGGGAGAAGTGTGGAGAGACGGGTCACGTTCCAGATGTGTGGTCTTCTTCACTGCCACATCTACCCTGGGGCCTGTACCACTTAGTCTGGCTCTCTGGGGCTTGGGATTTATTTAACCTTGGCATACTGAGGCTGAATGTGAAGTTACTTTCACAATACTACCTCAACTGAAACTTCTATTTGTTTGCCTTATGATACAAAGTTTTTCATTTTCTCATTGTATAGTAGAAATATAAGAATTAAAGTAACTTAAAATGTTAAAACAGTGTTAAAACACTTCCAGGAGGCTATCGCTAACATCTGTAAGTTGGTGCCACTACTTTCAGTTTTTTACAGAATCTTGTGTGTTGTAAATCTTTATAACTGCTTTACTGTAAGCATTCAAATTCACACCTCTGCCCTCAGTTAATAAAGATGGATGATGGATAAATGATATATTTCATCTGCCACAATTAATTTGGTAAATTCTCTATTAAGTGTAACTTAATTTAATAATTTGCAGTTGTTCCATTTTTTGTTACATCATGTTAGAACAAAAACTATGTATGAAAAAAATTATGTTTTTTAAGCATTTTTTTCAGAACAACCAACAGTAAAATAAAGACTGTAGCGTGATCTGTCTCCAAGGTGGGGCTGGTCCATAAACAAGGCAAGTGCTGTTTGGTTGTTAAATTTTCATGATACGTCAAATAAATAATAAATTTAATTAAATGCAATTACTCGAGTTGTATTAAATTGTAATTTATTTCATTCATGTCTGTTAACTTAAATTAGCGTCTTGCATTGGAGATTAAACTGAACCAAGCTCTGAATGTGAGAGTTTGTGATGAAACCCAGTCAAACACGGGGGATAAAGCAACACAAGCAGCCCAACCTGCCCCATGAAGCTGGAGCAGACACGAAAACGGTGGCGTCACATCCATGCAAGAGGCAGCTAAACTGTTCATTTGCTGTATGTGAGCAAATACGTAAGTTTGTTTGACAACAAAACAACAATAATACACATAGTCTCTTAGTTCATTTGTACCCTCTGTTAAAACACATCAGTATTTTTTTTTTGGCTGAGATGAGTTCAAACAGGCCAACTTGCATTTGCATAGGAGTAATTGTCACACACGGAATCAATTGCTTGGGGGAATTTCCTGGTATTGTAATTAAGTGGTTTTATTTCCAGTTGCAGTCGTATTACTTCCAGCATTAATGTTAGTCCAACAGCATGACTGATTGAGTCCTTCTCTTCTCTCATTACACAGTCTGAGCTGGATATGGGACTGATTGATGAGCGTGTCACCAACCTTGCCTCTGTTTGTCTCCTCTCCATCATCTTTTGTCATCAAGGCAAGACCATTGACTGCTGCTTTATTAAACCATGTTTTTTATAATGAACATACACATAATTAATGTTTCTGGTAATTAGGTGTTTGATAAATGGGCACATCATGAGGTGCTGCGTGTGTTTGTGTTGACTGTATGCTCGCTTTCATTTCACACTTGTGATAGGTGCAGTGATGTGTTCATTCATCACTCCAACCATTAGGAAACACCCAGTGTGAGCCGAGGACGTCTGTGCGTTATCTATGAAGCTATTGATGAACCTTTATGCTTTATGAATTTACAGTATGTACTGTATGTATGTGATTTTCCTGATCCACATAAGTCTGGAAATGTAGCATAAAACTGTAACATCATATTTGTATGTAAACGTGTTGTAGTAAATTTGTAGATTTAACACTATTATATTTAATTGTGAATTGTATATTCATAAGGTAAGGTCATCATTATTTCTACGCATTCATCTGATCATCACTTGCATCGTTTGAAAAGGGCTGGCGCCAACTCCATGTAACACTGGGACACGCCTACTGTAAGAACGTTTGGTAAGAATCATATGTTCAATTTACCTAAACACAAAACTTTAGTTAGATAGTTATGTCTGTGCAATAAAAAAAATTTAATAAATCTAATACCTTAACCTTGGTTTTAGAGATAATAAGAAGTTATCAGTCTTTTTCAGCAGGTACTGTAAATATGATACCGCATATACTGTAACGCTGTTTCCAGATGTGATTATTGACTGGGCTGAACCATCACGCCTTGGTTTTCTGGTCCATTCCCCCATCGCCGCCTCTGTGTCACTCATCTGTGTTATCTCCTGACCAGATCATTTACTGTCTGCAGATGCTCAGTGTGTGAGTGGGAGCGTATCAGAGTCGGTGAAGGTCATCACAGTCACCTTAAACTAAATCACAAGTCATCCCATGAACTTGGTCAGCTTGAGAAATAAACGGAATGATGCAAAGCATTGACTTTGTCTGCATTCTGTTTAAAACCTCTGTTTATAACTCTTTAAAACAGGTTTAACATCAGGAATAAGAGAATTCTTCCCAGGTTTGTTTAAATGGCCTGTACGTTATTAAACAAATGTAACGTCACTGCCTTCACATTAACATCCGCCTGTCAATCCGTCACTAAGTGAAGCTGCCAACCACCTGAGACGCCCCCGACGGGGTGGACTCACTTCAGCCACTAGTCCTCGTGCGTTCGCCCTCCTTCATGTGCTGTTATGATCAAAGAGTGACAGCAGTCCCCCGCGGCAGAGAAACAAACGTGCCGTGTCAGAAATCCCTGCAGTGAAGGCAGGCAGGTGTGCGTCTGCAGGGAAGCACGCAGAGACACAGCAGCAAAGAGGCAGCGATGACAGAGACACAAAGAGGCCTGAACAGGCCTGTTGTTGTTATAGAGCATATGATTTAATTTTATTATGAGCAGAATCTCATTACATAAAGTTGACACTTTCCTGACGTGAACCTTCATTTAACAACAAGGGTTCCTTTTTTGCAGAGTCATCCATTTGGGTTTTAAACCTTTGGGGCAAATACTAATTGTTTTTTTGCATGTCATCATTAACACCTTCAGGTAGATTTAACTTAAATCCCTCAAATCTATTTGAGTCATATTCATTTGATAAAGTTGCCTGAATCACATCATGTAATGAGCTGGAAATGATTTAGATCAAATACGCTGATTTTGAATCTTGAATTGAATTGAATTTTTACCATAATATTTAATCTATAGCTGCCAAATGTTATGGCTGTATTTTCAAAAAATGTTTTTGATGGGTGAGGTTTTAATGGTTTGTCCGTATGTTCCCCTTAAATGACGTCTGGGTCTTGTCGCAGTTGTAACCACACAGAATTACCTGTTGGAAACTTCATTCACTGTCATTTATCAAATTTTCTAGGTTGCACATTTTCAAACAGGTGGTTTCTATTAATTTTCCCAAAGCCAGAAGATTTTATTGTGTTTTCATTTGAGTCCTTGAGGCAATAAAGAAAGAACATACATCAGGGGATGTAAAACATGCAGCATGGCTTTACATAAAACACAACGTCTTCTGTCTGCAAAATAAAGTAAATCCAATTTAATTCACAGTGTGGTGTTCAAACCATTATCTCTCTATCACCCCCCCCCCCCCCCCCCCCCCCCCCAACCACACACACACACACACACACACACACACCTCCAGACAGCAATTAGCGTGCAGCAGATGTTGGCTTGAGAGGAGTAGCTGACGCGCACACGCTCGTTCACACAGTTCTATATAAAAACAGGCCAAATCACAACTTAAGGACGTAATCTTAAACTGCAGGCATAATTTTTCTTACACCCCCGCTGACCTCTAGGCAGCAAGTGCTGTGTTAAAGTTGTCCCCTTTACTGCACTGTGTCGTACTTTCATCCTGCACTTGTCCTCTGAAAAGTGCAGCACTTTATGAGGACAGAATCTCATTATGTGGCAGCGGTAGGCTGTCGTCACCTGTCTCCACTGCTGTAAAGATGGAATGGAGCCGTGCTTTAATGATGGGGACATCACCGTGTAATTGCATGGTAATGATCTCTATTACGTAAGATGATACGGAGGAGTCGTGTTCTTTGTTCTCTCATCCTGGTGACCTTGTATCATAAAGCCTTTCCATATTTTCAGTTATGAGCTGAAAATTGAGATTCATATGAAAGGCAACAGAGGCGTGAGGTGATCAGCTTCATTATACACATACACATATATACACATATAAGCGTACATATACCTATATACATACTATCACTCAGCATAAACACATGTAACGTGTAAGTAACATGTAAATTGGTCAAGACTGATTACAAGCAGCCCATTAAAACTAAAGTTAACATTTAAAATAACAAAATGGAATATTTTGAGCTTTGCAGGAGTTCTGTAGGATTTCACCAGAGTCGTTATTTACACATACAGTATGATGTGACTTCACACACAGCTGACTTCATTGCGACGCAGGGTGACGCTGCCTAATTGCAGCCTTTGGCAAAACAGTTGTCGGTGCTGAAAGCAAGCAGGTAACACCGCCCCCTACCTAATGGCACCACAAGCCACCTGTAGCTCTGATATGGTTGTCATAGCAACAAAAAGTAAGGAAGGAACAGGAATATTCCACAGATTAGCTATTTTTCATAAACATAGACAGAACATACATGTAATGTGAGGACCGTGGCTCTCATCCTGCTTAGTCTTCCTGTTTAATATAAGAACCACATGTCGTACAGAGAACCTGAGATCACACAGTCTGGTTCATGTCCCAGTGCCCGTCAGGTGTTTATGGTAGAAATATTACTACAGCTTAAGGAGCTGTTACGAGCTGCACTTTAATGATCACCACTCATAAAATGTGTTTTCTATGCTTCTCATATCCTTTTTCACAAACACTAATACAACACCAGAGGCAACAGGAGATCTGTTTCCTACCCAGCGATGCTCAGACGTATGACAGCGGGAGTCAAAGCACCGATGACCCTCCAACTGTCAGTTCATTGCAAAAATGCTGATGCCCTGCATGCAGCCGGTCTCAACATGGTTTAAGAGATGTCATGTCCCTGTGTTAGACCTGATAATTAAATGTGAGAATTGGGAGAGCTCAAGGACGACTTGCTTGTACAAGGAGCTGAATCTGCTGATTCGGTCTGTAATAGAAGAAATCTATTAGCGCTTCCCTCTTGTGCTTGTGAGGAGGAGAAGGAGGATGAGCACATCAGCGGGGGACTTTCATGAGACCAAACAGACAGTGAGGCCAGTTTCTACTTGTGTCTTACTGCATCATCAAACATCAGTACAGGCTGTGAACACAACAGGCTTGGTAGAATTAGTGGTGGTGGATATCTGGCACATATGAAACAATAAGAATTAAGGCACAAATATTATGTGAGTCCAACACTGACTCCATTCATATCTTAGTAATGAATTTATTTGAAATCCTCTCTTACTGTGTGAGTCATGGACAAACTGATGGGATTTTTACGATTAAAGGTCAATGTCACTGGTGGAGATCCATTGATTTTTACAAACACGGAGAAGGTACAGGAAGCTTTATCACAGCTTTATTATATGAAGAAATGAATGTATTAAAATGGCGTAAGTTCCTCACACAACACTGCAGCATTGTTTCTTCCTCCTTCCTTCAGAGCGCACAGAATCCGTCTGCTCCTCGGTCACAAGACAAAACATTTTGGAGCCGGTATTTTCGCCTCAGGCCCAAATGGCAGCCGTGTCGTGGTGTTGTGGCGTGTGCTGGGCATGTTAGAAGTGTGTCTGTCTGCTCTGATCCCACACCAGGTGACCTTTGAAACTGTTTACCGATGCCCAGTGGCAACACTGCTGCTGTTCCCTGCTTGTGCCTGCCTGTCGGCCCAGCTCTGCCTCTGCCTTCATTGTAGATCTCAGATTTGACCTGTAAACGGAGCTTTTAGCCAATCAAATCATAGCTACAGGTCATTTCTTCTTTTTCATATTGTGTAATGCCAACTCGGCGTATTCCCATCATCCAGCATCCTGACAGACAGCATGTTATAGACAGCAAGTGCAGAATACACAAACACATGTGCAAACACAATTTATCCTGTGTGTTCACACAGACACACACCCTTAGATGTGTCAGGAACTCGGGCAGGCGGCGGACCCACATGCACAGCACGGAGACGATATTATAATTAACAAAAGATTTATTCCTTAAGACACGGTCAGACGGTCCAGGTCAACACAAAAAGGCTCGGCAAGAGTACAGGCAGGGAACAGGCAAAAACTCACGGTAAGTAGGTAATCCGGGGTCGGGCAGGATACACGATGCGAACAGGAACAAAACACGAGAAGCACGAACATTCAGGAAACACAGGAAACAAGGATACACTCATGGGACTCGAAACGACAATCTGGCAAGTGACTACGGGAACAGGAGGTGACTAAATACACGGGTGAGTGATTACTGATGCAGCGCAGGTGAGGATAACGACCGGGTGAAACAAGAACAGCTGTGACGTGACATGACTCGGGAGTGAAGCTAGAACACAAAACAGACCGGGGGACTACCAAAATAAAACAGGAAACGGAACCTGGAACCAAAATAAGACAAGGAATCAGCTAGAACAAAAACACAGATCATGACAAGAACAAAAACACAGATCATGACAGTACCCCCCCCCCTATGGCGCCTTCCACGGCGCCTACGGAAGCCCCCCCCCCAAACCAGGGCGGGCGGAGGGTGGTCCCAGGCGGAGGGACCGAATCCCTACCCCTCAAGGTACATGAGCAGGGTGGGTGGAGGGAGGACCGGGGGAGGGCCAAAACAAGAGTCCACAACAAAGTCCGCGACCAGGGAAGACATGAAGTTCAGAGATTCCGTCACGGAGGGTGACGGCGTGGCGAGACCCTGCTCAGCAGCCGCTGAGCCAGGGTGGCACTCTTAGTGCCCTTGGGCTGGACCGATGTCCCCGGGAGCCACCCCGAATGGCAACGTCCTCCAGGCGGACGCTGATCCGATGGGCTGAGGAGTCGAGGCGGGCGTCGCCGCAGGAGGCAGCGCCATCCTGGCAGCAGGAGGCGCCGAGGGCGAGGCCACTCGTCCGGCGGCCGGGGCAAGGACGAGGCAGGGGCCAGCGGCGTCCTCTTTGGACCACCGCGACGAGAGACAGGAACCGATGCAGGTGCGGCCGGAGCCGGGCCGCCAGGAACCGATGCAGGTGCGGCCGGAGCCGGGCCGCCAGGAACCGATGCAGGTGCGGCCGGAGCCGGGCCGCCAGGAACCGATGCAGGTGCGGCCGGAGCCGGGACGGGAACGACCCCCTCCTGGAGGTCGGCAGGAACTACGGCGGGAGCGACCCCCTCCTGGAGGTCGGCAGGAACTACGGCGGGAGCGACCCCCTCCTGGAGGTCGGCAGGAACTACGACGGGAGCGACCCCCTCCTGGAGGTCGGCAGGGACTACGGCGGGAGCGACCCCCTCCTGGAGGTCGGCAGGAACTACGACGGGAGCGACCCCCTCCTGGAGGTCGGCAGGAACTACGGCGGGAGCGACCCCCTCCTGGAGGTCGGCAGGAACTACGGCGGGAGCGACCCCCTCCTGGAGGTCGGCAGGAACTACGACGGGAGCGACCCCCCTCCTGGAGGTCGGCAGGAACTACGGCGGGAGCGACCCCCTCCTGGAGGTCGGCAGGAACTACGACGGGAGCGACCCCCTCCTGGAGGTCGGCAGGAACTACGACGGGAGCGACCCCCTCCTGGAGGTCGGCAGGGACTGCGACGGGCGCGACCCCCTCCTGGGGATCCGCCGGGACTGCGACGGGCGCGACCCCCTCCTGGGGATCCGCCGGGACTGCGACGGGCGCGACCCCCTCCTGGGGATCCGCCGGGACTGCGACGGGCGCGACCCCCTCCTGGGGATCCGCCGGGACTGCGACGGGCGCGACCTCCTCCTGGAGGCGCGCAGGAACTGCGGCTGGCGCGACCTCCTCCTGGAGGCGCGCAGGAACTGCGGCTGGCGCGACCTCCTCCTGGAGGCGCGCAGGAACTGCGGCTGGCGCGACCTCCTCCTGGAGGCGCGCAGGAACTGCGGCTGGCGCGACCCTCCTCCTGGAGGTGCGCAGGAACTGCGGCTGGCGCGACCTCCTCCTGGAGGTGCGCAGGAACTGCGGCTGGCGCGACCTCCTCCTGGAGGTGCGCAGGAACTGCGGCTGGCGCGACCTCCTCCTGGAGGTGCGCAGGAACTGCGGCTGACGCGACCTCCTCCTGGAGGTGCGCAGGAACTGCAGCTGGCGCGACCTCCTCCTGGAGGTGCGCAGGAACTGCGACTAGCGCGACCTCCTCCTGGGGGCCGGCGGGCGCTACGGCTCCACGGGTGACGGGGACTGGAACGACCGCTACAGGGCCGACAGGAACGGGGACTGGAACGACCGCTACAGGGTCGACAGGAACGGGGACTGGAACGACCGCTACAGGGTCGACAGGAACGGGGACTGGAACGACCGCTACAGGGTCGACAGGAACGGGGACTGGAACGACCGCTACAGGGTCAACAGGAACGGGGACTGGAACGACCGCTACAGGGTCGGCAGGAACGGGGTCAGAGACAGGGGTGACCTCTACTTGGCCTACGGGAACGACCGCTACAGGGTCGGCAGGAACGGGGTCAGAGACAGGGGTGACCTCTACTTGGCCTACGGGAACGACCTCTACTTGGCCTACGGGAACGCCCTCAACTTGGCCTACGGGAACGCCCTCAACTTGGCCTACGGGAACGCCCTCAACTTGGCCTACGGGAACGCCCTCAACTTGGCCTACGGGAACGCCCTCAACTTGGCCGACAGGAACAGGAACTGGAACGACCTCAATTTGGTCGACAGGGACAGGAACTGGAACGACCTCGACATGGCCGACAGGGACAGGAACTGGAACGACCTCGACATGGCCGACAGGGACAGGAACTGGAACGACCTCAATTTGGTCGACAGGGACAGGAACGACCTCAACATGGCCGACAGGAACTGGAACGACCTCAACATGGCCGACAGGAACTGGAACGACCTCAACATGGCCGACAGGAACTGGAACGACCTCAGCATGGCCGACAGGAACTGGAACGACCTCAACATGGCCGACAGAAACTGGAACGACCTCAACATGGCCGACAGGAACTGGAACGACCTCAACATGGCCGACAGGAACTGGAACGGCCTCTACAGGGCCGACAGGAACAGGAACGACCTCAACATGGCCGACAGGAACTGGAACGACCTCAACATGGCCGACAGGAACTGGAACGACCTCTACGTGGCCGACAGGAACTAGAACGGCGTCCTCCTCTGAGGAGCCGACAGGAACTGGAACTAGAACGGCCTCAATATGGCCGACGGGAACAGGAACGGCGTCCTCCTCTGAGGAGCCGACAGGAACTAGAACGGCGTCCTCCTCTGAGGAGCCGACTGGAACTAGAACGGCGTCCTCCTCTGAGGAGCCGACTGGAACTAGAACGGCCGCAACATGGCTGACAGGAGCTGGAACGGCCGCAACATGGCCGACAGGGACTGGAACGGCGTCAACTCCGGAGCTGGCATGACAGCTTACAGCTGCCGAGCTCGACGGGGAAGACGTCGGGCCTGATTGGGTGGGGTTAACAATCGTCAGACGGGCGGTGCCCTCTGACGGGGACAAGGACGGAACTGGGGTCTGGGCAACACACGACTGATCTGGGGTCTGGGCGACACACGGCTGATCTGGGGTCTGGGCGACACACGGCTGATCTGGGGTCTGGGCGACACACGGCTGATCTGGGGTCTGGGCGACACACGGCTGATCTGGGGTCTGGGCAACACACGGCTGATCTGGGGTCTGGACTAGGTTCGACTGGGCTGGGGCCTGGAGGCGACAGGGCTGCACCAGGGCATGAGCATGGCGAGGCTGACCTGACTGAGAGGTGGGACATGAAGCGGCCGCTGGCTGCAGGCCCGGGAGTTGCAGGGCCTCACGCAGGACAGGCTCCCTCAGGACGAGAGCGGCTGCTTCCTGGAACAGTTGTTCTCTCGCGCCCTGGTCTGCTGCCGAATCGGCGGTGTTCATGAGGTGGGCGAAGAGAAACGCCACCGGAGGAGAGCAGAGGAGGTGGACCCGTCGGGCGACGCTGTCTGGGATGCCCGCTATCAGAGAGACACAGTCAGTTAGAGAATCAAGGGGCTCCTCTGTCGGAGAAGGAGACTGCTCGGTCCCCATGACCGAGACCGCGGGACCCGGAATCCTGGAACCGCGCCGCCGCCGGCGCCGTCCGGAGCAGCTGCGACTGTCCGTCGTTTGGGGCGCTGGGAGCGGTGAGGACCGGACCTCTGTACCGGGACCCGCATGGTGAACCGGGACCGCGGCGTCTGGAGCTTGGGCTGGAGACTGGGGAAAACACGACTGAACTGGAGATTGAACCGCGCGCGGCTGAACTGGGGACTGAGCAGCGCGCGGCTGAACTGGAGACTGAGCAGCGCGCGGCTGAACTGGAGACTGAGCAGCGCGCGGCTGAACTGGAGACTGAGGACCGCGTGAGAGCAGGAAATCCTCCCAGGGAAATAACCATGGAGCTGGGCAGGTTGGTGCAGGCACAACGATCCGACGAGGCGGAGAGGAGGAAACCGAAACCATACTTCCGCGGGAGAGTTATATTTGCCGAAAAAAAAAAAAACAAGGGAAAAACAGTCACTGACCTGACCGGAGGCTAAGTGCTGGCTGGGTCCAAGAGTGGCCAGATTGTTCTGTCAGGAACTCGGGCAGGCGGCGGACCCACATGCACAGCACGGAGACGATATTATAATTAACAAAAGATTTATTCCTTAAGACACGGTCAGACGGTCCAGGTCAACACAAAAAGGCTCGGCAAGAGTACAGGCAGGGAACAGGCAAAAACTCACGGTAAGTAGGTAATCCGGGGTCGGGCAGGATACACGATGCGAACAGGAACAAAACACGAGAAGCACGAACATTCAGGAAACACAGGAAACAAGGATACACTCATGGGACTCGAAACGACAATCTGGCAAGTGACTACGGGAACAGGAGGTGACTAAATACACGGGTGAGTGATTACTGATGCAGCGCAGGTGAGGATAACGACCGGGTGAAACAAGAACAGCTGTGACGTGACATGACTCGGGAGTGAAGCTAGAACACAAAACAGAGACCGGGGGACTACCAAAATAAAACAGGAAACGGAACCTGGAACCAAAATAAGACAAGGAATCAGCTAGAACAAAAACACAGATCATGACAAGAACAAAAACACAGATCATGACAAGATGCACCATAACGCAAAGATTCTCTCTTCATTTTGAGTCACTGAAGATGATGTCATCCAGCGTTGCTACAGCAACCGCCTCCCCCTTTTACCTGACAGCTATCACCCTGCTTCATTTGGATGTGCTTTGCATATTGGTTCCTGCCTGTTTCACTAGGGTTACATCACTCGGTCACAGCATGTTTCACAGCCCTCGTAAACAAACTATGAAGTGGACAGATTCAAAAGACAAACTGACGCTCGAGGTCGAAGGTCAGATGAATCCACAGAGAGCAGCACTTGAACTTGGAGTGGTTGTTCAGTGTCTGGCCCATGGGCCCTTCAGTGGGTTGGATGCCCGTCAGGTTGAATGTGATTGTTTACTTAACTATTATGGCCAGAAAATACCCAGAGAACGTTGCTATTTGTTCTTGAAGCTTCATTAGCCATTAATGGTTACTTCTCCCTTTTCTTTCTCTGCATTCTGCAGTCTCTTTGTTTTAATTCATAAATATTAACACACACACACACACACACACACACACACACACACACACACACACACACACACACACACACACACACACACACACACACACACACACACACACACACACACACACACACACACAGAACATAAAGATTACCAATTAGATCTGTGCCTGTGCATCTGTGTGTTTGTGTTTTCATTACTAATGGAGTCATCAGCGCTGCAGCTTCTGCTTTCTTTGTTTGACTCGATTGGAATAAGTTTTTGTTCACAGATGAGCTTTGTGTTTATTGATATAGATCGATAAACAATTACTGCTGTGAAGTTTCATCAGGCAGGAACATACATTGGCCAATAGAAGCGAGAGAGAGAGGGAGAGACAAGCAGACGGCAGTAGTCTCCCACAGAAGAGAGACACAGGCACAGCTTTATGGGGATTACTCACAGAAACACTTACGTGAAAGGAACATTGATGTCATGAACATGAACGCTACAGAAGAACCTTATGTGTCAAGATCATCCTGGCAAGTGCTTTAACGGTGGGTAAAAAACTTCACAGGACACACAGGATAGGTCTCAACTCCTTTCATGTTGCTCACTCACTCACTCACTCACTCACTCACTCACTCACTCACTCACTCACTCACTCACTCACTCACTCACTCACTCACTCACTCACTCACTCACTCACTCACTCACTCACTAATTAAATTACTTCATTTAATCATTAGTTCACATCCAGGAGCTGAACAACACTATAACATTTACATGAAGAGTCTTCAATATGAATTTAACCATTCACCAGTGGTTCACAGAAATGATACGTGAGTCACAGATTATGATCAAATGAAACAGTGTTATTGAACCACAATGTAAAGACCTGGTGTTAGCGGTTTAAATTCACAATTTCGATTTTTCAGAAGTGGAAGCACCGTGGGATGGAAACTTGAGATACATCTAATATTAAATTTATTATTGTATTATTATAAGTTGTATTTATACAACTGGACAATGATTGATTTATATCAGCAATTCTGGATTTATTGTGATGTCAAGTTTTCAAACACTGAAGTTGCAGTTTGGATAGAAGTAAATGTAAAGTAAATAGAAGCAGCCCGTGCGTTGTGACTGGGCTAGTCCATAAAATATGATCACGAACACAAACATCTGGGCAAAGCTTGAAGGAGAACTGCTGCGCTCTTGTTATCGCTGGTTAACATTTAAGGAGTATAATTCATGGTCCAACCAGAACATGTTGGAGAGGCTGCGTTTTGCCTGGAAGCACCCTGAGAGGAACCTGCTGCTGATTCGGCTCCTCACACCCGGCAGCCGCTCTTTAAATGGTGGATGGGCTGACGACGCCTCATGCCAGATACTGTATACCAACAAAAAGTTCCAGAAGGAGCTGTTGTTTTCTACCTGAATCATAGGGGCCTCGGGGTCTCTGGTCAAAGTCAGCAGCAGCACATTTGAGATAATGGTGATGTTAGTGACAGGCAATTACACTGTACAGTACAGGATGTGTTTGCCCCAGTATCCTCAGCTGCCAGTGTTAAACACCGCACCTTTAGCCTGAGCGAGTGTGAGGGTCTGCTTCCATTGACACTGACACCTACTATACATTCACCTACAGTAAAACCAAGGGGAGACGTTTCACTGCTCATTGCATTTCTTCACACAATTTAATTATTGGTAACTGCAGAGCTGTCAGGTACCCACTGTTCCACCAGCACTCCAGTTTATCCTTGAATAAGGTTCCCATATAGAAGAATCATCAATGAACCTGTAGTATGATGAGTAAATGGTCACTGGGCATTTCAGCATATTTATATTCTTTCATATTCATTGTTTGGGATGCGGTGAGACTTAAACACTGGATGGACCGCACAACTCAAATGTCAACACATTTACCAAATGAAGGTTAACGATGCCACATCTGTTATGTGTTTTTTTAGCACCGACATCAAAACAGACTTCCATCAAGCTACAGTACCTGGTCCTAAGACAGTTTGAAATGTGTGGAGCTGTCCGGAATATTCACCACAGCGTGGTGGGCAAAGTGTGGGCTTTGTTAGATCATCAGGCCAGGACATTCGGAATTAACATTTCCTTGAAGTAATGCAGGATTATGTCTGTTTTTGTAAATTTGCTTCAATATAACTATAAATAATTCTGTCTTTTTCCATGAAAACCATAGTAGAATGGATCTCCAAAGAAACCAGCTTCAAAATTGTACCATTTAGGAACCACAGCCATTTTATTTGGCTATGCCTCTGAATAGAACCTACGCAACTAAAGCTCATGATTCATTTTATTCTGTTCATCACTAAATCACCGACAGTAATTAATTTTTTGTTATTATATATTTATTATTAATTTGGTGTTCAACTCTTTAACTCTAGACAAATGAGCTCATTGCAATCATGAACTTGAACAATTAAGCTGCTTAACTGGTCAAGCTGCTAAAAGCACTGGACCATTGACCTACTCCACCAATTGTCTGTTACTAGCATATGCACTGAACTAGAACAGTGCTGATTGGTTTAGTGCAGCTGGACCCGGCGTGTATGTAAAATACAAGGACTCACATCATGGCCCAGGATGCAGCAAGCTGACTAATATTTATATCCTTTTATACATTACATATGTTTATAGCAGCACATATAACAAATGAACAATAGACATTTAAGGGCCTTAGTTTAATTTGTGTGCTGGTTTATTGTGACGTTATTTATGCAGCCGTGTCAAAACGCCAGGGGAAATTTTATGGCTAAGATATTAATTATTATGTGTGCACACACTGCAGACACGTGCAGCAGCGAAGAGGCCTCGGAACCGTCATGCTGCTTCTCCCTCTCATACATAAGTCACACGTACTGTGATTCATTTAATATTCTCTATCTTGCATTAGTGGCTCTTAGCTGTACGGGTTAATGAAATACCACATTTACATAATTGCAACTGTATTCTGTGCACTCTATAATGGGGTCATGGAGTTGATGGAATTTGCATGAATTTTCTTTAGTGGCTTCTATTTACTGTTTGTTTTCTGCAGTTTATTTCCTTTTTTAACCTTTTATGCTCTCACTGCCTCAAGTTGATCCCAACAACGCTAGAAAGGTCAAGTGCAGAGGTCACGCAGCTACAGTAAGTCATCGCGATCTGCTGCTCTCACATGTAAGGCCTCATTTAGACATTTTGAATCTGTTAGTTTTGTAATCATGTGACAAAGACTTTAGTGGCTGCAGGGAAAAAACTCATCTATAACTTCAGTCTTTCACCAGCCCTTGACTTGAGTTTAGGTAAAGAGGTGAAGAAATGGCTGTAGCTACTTCTTTTCGCTTTAATGAGAAAATTCCATCTGCTGTTATCACAAAGTCACAAAGACAGAGGAGACATGTCAGCGATGTAATAAGAACATCAGCCTCATCTGGTGTAGGAGCTCCAGTTACAATATGGAAGGAAGTAGGACGGCATTAGAGACACACACATTTATCTGTTAGTCCTGATGTTCCTCTGATGGTTCACTACAACATCAACGAGAAACACAACACACTGTAATCAACAGCTTTTCTCCAGTAAAACTTTTCTGGCAATAAATAAAGCTTTCACCTCATATTTATATTCAACTCTACTGTAGAATTCTAACTGCTAGCCTCATTTTAAGTCCTGCCAACACTAAAACACATTTCACATTTTTAAATTCGGTGCGTGACTGAAGCATTATATGAAAAACTGTTGGAGCTGACTCACATCCAGAAACGTTAACTGGTTTTCTGCTCCTCTGTGACTGCTGGAACACACACAGTGTGGCACACGTCATGCTGGACTGGTTTGGGCAAAATGTTTAGGAGCATTATGCATTTGGTGATATTCTTAACTCATTACAGTACATTTACACAATAGCAGCATGTTAACGTCTGAGAAAGTGATGTGCAATGTGTCTCTCCCTGAAACTATGTTCTCATACAGTATTTCTTTCTCACACACTCAGCTAAGGTGGAGTTTTTTCCAGCTCAATATGTTATAGCTAATCCTTTCTGGGTTATCTCTCCAGCACAGACACCATGAGAGAGACCATGTGTGTGTCACGGCGCTCTAGGTAGCGGACCCACACGCACAGCGGAGACAAGGTTCAGTGCACAACGGGGTTTATTCGAGCTCGTGGTCAGGCAGGCAAGGGTCGGTACACAGGTAGATCATCGGTAGCAGCACAGACGAGGATAAGGCAAACGGATGTCAAAAACAGGCAATGGTCAAACTCACACAGGCAGACGGGATTATCACAGGCTGGGCTGGAGACGTGGTCAGGAACAAACAGGATCAAAACGCACGGCAAGGTAAAGGTAAGAATGCTGGAAAGTTGAACGGGTGAATGAACAAACAATCTGGCAAGGGGCTGGGGTGAGAGGTGGTGCTTAAGTACTAAATGGTGATGACTAAATGACAGACAGGTGAGTAGATTAGAACCGGGAGCAAGGCTGGCTGAAACTACCAATGACTGCGACAGGAAGTGGTGACAAAATAAAACCGGAAATGAGTGATTACAGTGACTAAATGATCTAGACTGTGACAGTGTGCACGTGTGTGTGTATGTTTGTGTGAAATGAAGATTAGTTGTATTAGCAGTTAAGGGGTTTGCCCAATTTTGCCCAAACGCTCTGGTATTTAAGCACAAGTGTATGAGCTCTGATGGTGTGTGTGTGTGTGTGTGTGTGTGTGTGTGTGTGTGTGTGTGTGTGTGTGTGTGTGTGTGTGTGTGCGTGTACTCAGGTGAGCCCTGGGAATCTGTTCAAGTGCAAAGAATGTGAAGGGCAAACAAAATCACTTGCAGAAGCCAAAGAAAAGCTGGATTGAAGAGTTTGGAGTGCATCGCAGCGCTTTCATCCAACACCTATCTGTATTCACTCCCTCCTCCGCAAGGATTCTGCTAACATTTCCTACAACCGTTGAGAGAGTGGCATGTGATGGATTTTTGTTTGGCATAAGAGCGTGGCATTTACGAAAAAGGTGACAATCAATAAAGTAGGCTCCTTTCAATACCGACGTTTCCCGTTGGAGCATCTTTTTGCAGAGGGGGCTCTCTCTGCTTCCTCGTCTGCAGCCTCTGAGCCACAATGAGTGTAAATGTTCCCAGACGCACGCGTGTGCACAAAGGCAGAAGATGGAGTCTGACAAACAGATGTGACAGTCGGACGATTGCCTTTAAATTATTCAAAAGTGTGTGAAAGCACACAAACGTTAAGAGGGAGGGAAGAAAAACAAGAAGCCACATTTTTCCATGATCACATAGAATTAGATTATTATTATTATCATTAAAGTTGAAGGAAAAGAGGGAGTGAGGCCTATTGAAAGGCTTATTTTCACACCACCTTTGCAGCCTCACTTATTTTACTAATGTTCCTCATGTGAGATAATGTGTGTGTTGAGATATTGTCTATTTAATTCTTTAGGTTGGACTGTTTACTGTTATCTGTAATGGTTTGAGTTGGTTGTGATTACAAGCACTTAGCAGAACTGTATATTGTACGTTTGACAGATAATGCACTTGTCTGTGATTTCAGCAACACAAATATTGATTTTTCTAAACAATATAACCAATTATACTTTGTGTCCTGTGTCTTGCAGTGTTTTTTTTAATCTCATAATTTATTTATTTACTGAAGAAAATCAATAAAATCTTCAATTACCAAAAATAGAGAGCTGCAGCAGCGTCTCTCTGGAGCAACTCTGACCACATGCACTTGCTTGTTCCAAAATCTGATCAAGCCTTGGAATAAACTGCGCCTTCAAAATTGTGGGAAAGTGAAACAAAAGTGACTTTTAAGAGGTTAAAAGGTTTAAAGGTTCAGTAACTGGAGCTTTGCTGTTCGCTCTCTGTGTTTCTGTGCTTGTTTTAATGATGTACGATTTGTATAATTTCCCCAAAATATTCCATTTAAAGATGGAGGAGAAGGAACAGAAGTGAAGTGAGTTCACGGGAAGAAGGCTTTGGACACGCTATGGTTCCCAGTGCAGCCTTTGATGATAACAGAATGCGATTGGAAGGTACAGCTTGGTACCGTTGGGTTTCTGTGGAAGTGCGTGCGTCTGTGGACGGTAACTTTTAGAGGGAAGCAGCTACACGTGTCCCATGGGTTATTCAAAATAGATCATAATTGTGCGTCTCTCTGCCTGCTGTGCACGCCACAAATGCCTCGTCTCCGCCTCCTAATGCATCTCAGACAGCAGGAGTGATGTAACGGCACCGTGTGCGTGCTGCTGCCCTGTTTCTCCAGCAGTCGCACCTTTAATGAATGTACGCACACGCTCACGGGGTGATCTCCTCTTAATGAAAAAGTCCGTTAACGCTTGTGGCGACACGACCACTCCTCATATTACTCCAAATAAAGGTGAGGTGAGGGAGATGATTTAGACACTTACAGTCAAGATTCACGCCTTCGAGACCAAGACCTGTTGTTCCAAACTGTGATTTTATAGATCATTAAGCTGTGCCAATGCGCCTGAGTTAGCTCTGTTTGCACATGATGAAAGTGAATGTTCATGGAATGGCCTTAATCACGACTGACCTCCCTTTCAGAACCATGTCTTGCAATATTGCGTTATTTTTGTGGTGATTGTGGTTCTTTTTAAATGGGTTTGAAAAGAGGAAGATCTAGTCATGGTCAAGCTTATGTTGGAAATGTTTGTTCCCATGATGCCTTGCACCAAGTCATCATTCTGAGTTGTACGTTTCACTGCTTTTTTGGGAGAAGATGACAATAAAGACTGACTTATTAACTCTAAATAGCTAAACCTGGGTCTAATCTATAAAGTTTTGCTTCTGTGCCTGGATAACCTGGATATTCAGGTTTCCTGCTGTTGTCCTTAGGTGCAGTGCTTCAGCGTCTTGCTTCCTCCTCATCATCCTAGTCAACCTGCATTGACATATTTAGTTTTGTGCCTCACTCTCTGGTTCTAATCTTTGTTCCTGCCACGGTCCTCAGCCTGTCCCTCTGTGTACGTACACTATATAACATACAATTTATTATAAAAATCATACAAAAAACTTTCTTTTTCTGCAATTTATGAACTCGGCACTAAACAATATATTGATTGAATATTGAATGACGAATGACCTTAGACCTACACATAATCTCAACAAGTTTTCTCTTAGGGCTCCTTAGCACAATATAACATGTTTACTGTCTTCGTTCACCCACCTCCTACGTGTCCTCCGTACCGTAGTTTGCCAACATCAGCATTAGGTAGTGGTTTTTAGCCATTTGACGGTCTCTAGCTTGATACCGGTTGCTTCCTCATGTTACACGGCCCCAAACATGGACTGCTCGATTAATGCAGCCATAAATTCTCAGTGCTGCCGACGGTTTACCAGCTCAGATGCTCAGGGACGGTGGCAGGCTGACCTTGAGACTAACATCTCCACCACAACACACGCTCTCAGAATTGTCATGCTGTAAATAAATGGACGGGCGCAATGAAGGTTCATGTTTATTACTATAACACATCATTGCCTACATTACATTAGCAGAACCACAGAGCTGAGAGATGTAGCTTACATCTGAGTCCGTCTTTCTCTTTGAAAGGATCAATACAACAGCAGCCACAATGTGCTGATGGTAATAGGACCGTCTCACAAATAGAACCCGTCTACGGCACCCATAAAATGATACTACTGAGAGTTCAGGGAATTAAGGTTTCTCACAATAGTCGCAAGTGATCTAAGGCTGCAACTCGCTCAACGGGGTTTCATTGATGGATTTATTGATTGTGTCATTAAGATGCAAATGACATAGTTGATAAATGATGCTGAGCATTCTCCGCTCCTAATAGATGTAGTATCAGTCAGACGTGTGAGGAGCAGGCTTGATCTACTACATGTCAGCATGTCGTGGACTTTTGTGAGGGCTCAGTGAAGTACAGCTGCAGGTTCTACAGGTTCAGCAGATGAGCACACGTGTGTCAGGCTTGGTAATAATCTCACTATGGAACTGTCACTTCACAGTTACAGAACAGATGCTTGGTCCTTCAGGTGCTTCCTTCTGTTCTGTCTTTGTCTGCATGGGCCCAAAGACATGCAGTTGGGTTCAGTGGTGACTCTCACTGGGCCACGTCACGGGGGTGGCTGGTTATTTCTCCTATAAAGGCCCGGTTGTCTTGTCTGACATCCAGTGTAGAAGGGGAGAAAAGAAGAGTCCCAGGATCTTTAAAAGAGACTTGACCTGCCTTAATCGGCACTTCCTGGATTTTCAGAGTTTGCTATATCCAAGGATGAGCAGCAGCAACTACTGTAGGTCAAGTCAGGTGTAAGTAATTTTTCTGGATCAGTGGTTTTATGAACAAGACTGCAAGGTTGTACAGTACGTGAAGGTGCCATACTGTAGTTCATATTGCTTCATTATTTCTTCTATGGGCTGGAAGGATTTGGGCAGGTGTTGGTACATGGAGGAGGCTTCATAGCGGCAGCCTGCTGATTAAGTGGCATCCTATGCAATTATGCTTAAAGCACATGAAAGTAAACAGACAAATCAGTTTAAAGCAAGTTTCATTAGGAGAAGATGCCCGGGTAAACATGAATCCAGTGGGAGAAAAGCTTGTTTTTCTTCAGAGGAGCAGGAAATTTGAAGCGTGGCTATTATTCAGGTCTGGAGCACAGAGTAAATCCTCATAAGGACTTAATTTCTAATTGACTCATGGATCAGCGTCGACTGGAAAATGAGTACAATCCCAAGTTTCAGGTTTGACCTCAGGCTAACATGCTCTGATGATCACGATACATATACTCTACTATATACATACAGTACTGTAGCTGCAGGAACCATCAGCTTAGCTGCCAGATTTAATCCTTGTCTCTGAATGCTTGTATGGAAGCAGGCGTTCATTAGGAGTTCTGAACCATCTAATCCATCCACATAAATGTTGTACAGTAAATATACCCTTTACGTATTTTTTAAATGTACTCGAATGCCTTGTTTTGTTGTTGTATTTTGTTCTGTTTTGTTTTGTTTTCCTTGCACAGTTAATACTGCTTTTGTTTCTGTCCTGTTTATGTCTGTTGTCTTGTTCAATGTTCTATTGCTGCTGCAAAAGAAAGAATTTCCCATTCCCACTTTACTGGGATTAATAAAGTCTTATGTTATGTTATATTATCATATCTCATTACAGACACAGTATTTAAGTATTGATGAGCATTATATGAACTTTTGACATAGCTTTACTATTGGTATGATTTTCTCTGTTTACAATTAGGAAGTAGAAAAATTATTGTCTGTACAATTGATGCAACTGTTCCTTTAAGCTGCAGTAAATGTCACTGTGCTGAGTAAGAAAACATATTGTAGGTGACTAAGACGCACAGAGGACATTACACATATACATTATTTTAAGCTCCATATGTAAATGTCAGGGTGAGTGAACAAACGAGCATGAAGGGCCGGGAAATTGAATGCAGCAGATTGGGGATGTCTAAGGGCAAAGATTCACACTACTCTGCTTTTTATTGTAGCAGAAGCGCTGCCTCGGCTGCATTTTGTGCTGAGAGTTAAAAGCTGCTTTGTTTCAGGCTTCTCACTCTCGCTAAGCAAACGGCTCGAACGGCATTGTACCATCAGCTTCAGCAGCACTTCCCTCCATTTTATTACTTTTTTTCTTTCGACAGCTCTGTATTTCTATGAGACGCCCCTTCAGGGCTTCTCGCAGTGAAGGGTGGGTTTCAAAGCAGTCGGCATCTGTCGATCTTTAAGTTCTCCTTATTGTTTTATATAAAAAAGAAGACCTGGTGGGTGGTGTTAGCGCAAAGCTTAATGAACGTCGGATTTGCGTTAACCTGCAGTATGAGGACTTGGCTGCAGCGTGAGCCTCATATGACAGCTGTCCGTGTGGAGGAATCCTCATTGTTTGGTGGTAGAAAGTGATTCCTGCCTGGCAGAAGGTGTGGAGGTTGTCAGACCCCCAACAAAAGAGGCAGAAATCCACCTAAGACACGGCTGTGAAGTTCCAAACACGCCCTTGGGAAATTAAAAGTGTCCTTATGTATGTGTTTATAATTAGCATAGAGAATATGTCAATGAACAAGCATTCACCATCCTGAATGTGGTTCCTCACAGGAAAACCTCACATCGAAGGCATGAATTTAGGAAAATAAGCTTTAATTAGGACCAAAACTGTGGACCAGGAAAAGAAATCTAATATTATCACAAATTACTGGATATATTAACGAACTTACCTACATAATACAGCATTAATATTGATAGCTGTGTAATTACAGGCTCTGTAGCTTCTTCTGTTCATTCATGTTTTATCTCAGTTAAATACTAAATCATAGAGGAAACCTGCATGCGAGTCAGAACTGCTCCTAGTTTTTATTTCTGCCTTCCTGTTCTGGTGCCGTCCCTCCTCTTACCCACATCCAGCCTTAATTGGACTCCTGTGGTCCACGCTGCACCATATGGGTGAGCACACTAAGCGCGTGGCTGGCTGCTTTATACTGTACGAGCGTGAAAGGTAATTTGTTGTTTATTACGTAAACAGTTGCTTCTGCAGGTGCCGGAGTCGTGATTCCGACAGTTGCAGGCGTGTTTATTGTACAGCTGTATTTGAACGTTAGTACGAGCGTTGTTGTTATCTGGGTAATTATCTTTCCTATTTAATGTCTATACTGTAGGAATGCCACCAAACACTGATTTAAAGAGTGGTGCTTGTCTAACACATCACTCCTGCCACAACATCTTCAGTGAGGCAGGTAGAAAGATTAAAACATGTGTTGATGCCGCTGTGGCTTCTAGATTCAAATATAGAAGTTTCATTGGAATTGGGCCTAATACCAATATTTACTTAGATGATTAGTTTAAGTAATAGGTAATTATTTTTTGTGTAAATAAAAAGCTTGACACAGCTTGGAGTCATGGTAGCTGCCAGATCTTCACTTTTGTTATCTTATATTCACATATCTTCTATATTATAGCTTTACATTGTTGTCGAGATTCTATTAAAATGCCACAGCGGAAAAGCAGAAACTCCTTCTAGTAGAACCAAGCGCAGGGTGGGCGGCCATGTTGGAGAGCAAAACAAACAAAAGAACGGAAAGAACAAAAGAGCAACAGCGACAGGCAGTAAGCGCAGCCTGGAGACGCACGGCTCCGTGTGACAAGGCTCAGGTAGAAAGGTGCGAAGAGGAAGAAGCACAGCTACAGGAGGAACGTATTTCACGCGTAGAACAACGGTCGCATGCAGGAAAAACTTGACTTCTCTATTGCTCCGCGTGACGTCCGCTTCTAGTCCAGAGCGAACAGGAGTCGGGGCAGTCATGCAGAGTAGAAGTGATGAGCTGCTTAAATGTGTCTCTCTCTCTCCCTCTGTCTGTCTTCCTCACTCACCTCTCCTCCATCCGCTGAGCTATTCCCCATTTACCAAAGCTGCTGTTTAGCCTAAGTGAAACTGATCAGGCAGATACAGGGAGCACTTCCCTTCCCTTTCTCTACTCATCCCTTGTATATTTTTCCAGCGCCCGCTCCGTCTCCCTGTCTCTCCCTCCTCCCCCCCCCCCTGCCTCCCCCACGCCTGCGTGGTGCTTCTGTCCTCCACCAGTCGCGCCCCAACTCGGTGCTCATCTAAGTGAAAGCGATAGGGCAGAGCCGCGTAGCGTGTGGGAGCCGTCATGTTGTTCTGTCTAAATGGGCCAATGATATATTCATCGGGCTCAGCGTCACGTTAGTGATGAACGTGTGTGTGAGTCGCCTGAGCGAGCGTGTGTCTGTGTGTGTGTCATCTCGCTGCCCGTTTTAACTCTATGACACCTCCTATAAAAGCCTATAGCGTGCCAGAGAGCAGCAACACTGCCACTGAAGCAGACGCTGCTCTACTCTACTCCTGTCAGCTGATTAGCATTGGTGTACATATATTATTATAGGACTTTATTATTAATATTATAGATACTGTAGGTCATGTAACTGATATAGAAATGCGATAGACACTATACTGGGATTGGTTCAACTCAGCTCTACATCCAATGGCCAAAGATCAATATGCTATAAATGTGCAGAATAATGCAGCATGTTTAGCGTGTATGGGGTAAATTTGCACCTGAATAACTCCCGTTGCACACAGTACTGTACATGCAGCTGTATGTCTGATTGATTATGTATGTACAATAAGTGGTGGTGGAAAACTTGTGTCCTGACCACTGCTGCCCATAACGCCTTTTCTGTATGTGACCATAGAGGGTGGGCTGATTATAGCAGGATGGTAAATGTGCCTGGTAGCAGTAGTAGGAGTCACATCCAGGTTCAACAATGCTCCAGCCACCACATGCCCTCAGTGGCGTCTGCAGAGGCCCGGGACCTTTTCTGCTGCAGCCCCTCGAGTGGCTCCTTCGGCTGACGCCTGTGCTGTAGTAGCTGCACTGTTAATATGAGTTCATTGATCTCTCGGGAAGCCTCCCATCAGCCCCATGCAGTGTTCTTCAGCGTTTATGTTACGCTGGATATGTATATGCATTTACCATCTAGATTCTATATGTGTATGCTCTGCTCCTTCGTAATTGCTCCTCCGGGATGAGCAGAGACACTGAACTGAAGGGGCTTTACTTTTACAGCCCTGCTGGGTGTAAATGTGTGCATAAAACTGGTTAAAGTGACAATCACACCTGGAAATGAGATGTTGTGCTATAAGGCTTGTGTTTCCTTTGACGTTTGTCTGACATTACTTCCCATATCAGGAAACTTTGGACTGCATTAGTCTGGTGATAACAGCAGATGCATGCTTCCTAAAAGTTGCACTTCTAGTGTATTGGCATCGATTTAAATATCGATTGAATAAAAACACATAATAGAATGTGTTATATGAGTGAGCTGTGATTCGCCTGTCAAAAAGTCTGCCAGAGGAAATGATGTCACTCTGTGACTATGATGTGGCCTGATCCTCACACTCTTACACTGAAGCCACGTACGCGGGTAATAATCTGAGCAATATGTGCATCACATCGCTTCAGACACATCTTGTTCCCACAGTACAGTGCGAAGCCGTAATGAGGTTTCAGGCTCCCGCTCACATTCTGTGACTATCTGCTAAACTGGGACAAGGACAGACAAGACAAAGTAATGCACAGTGGTGTCCTACCCTGGACACACACACACACACACACACACACACACACACACACACACACACACACACACACACACACACACACACACACACACACGCTATCTTGCCTCAAGGTGACTGTGGGAGATGAGGAACCAGTCATTTTGCTACAGTTTATCAGATAAACACACTCCATGCAGACATCGACCATTCTTCATGTATAGACTTTAAATTTGCGTGATGCTAAATGCTGAAAGCCGTTGAGACAGAAGCCAAAATGGGTGTAATGCACCTTTTTAATGGGCTACAGGAACAGCTTGTCGTGGAAGCTGAACATTACACAAGGAGAACATCTGCCTGTTTTTTTTTTTGTTTGTTTTGTTTTTTATTTTCCAGAAAATACGTGTCCAGGTGCTACAGTACTAAAACCACAGCAGAGCTTTGTCATGCCATGGGCATTTATCTTCCCTCTGCACAGGAGTATAGACAAATTAACGCTGCGAAGAGCATAGTTAATTTATTATCCAGCACTTGTAACTGTAAGCTCTGAATGATGAGGCCGGTTTCAGGGGTGGAACTAAAAGTGGTGAATCTTTCAGTAAATAGGGAAGTGGAACACGTACTGTAGAGCCAGCGAATCAGCATCTGGAATCTGGAGCTTCACATGGTGATCAGGAGCCGTGAGCTGGTTTGAATCACAGGGATCTGCCCAAACTAATGCATAAAATGGGACCTTTGACAACAGACAAACATTTTTATGGTAATGGTTAAGACACTTTTAAAAACAGGTGACACAAAGTGGACCCGTCTATTTACTACTTCACACAGGACACACTTACTGTATAGTGAGGAACATCTGTCAGACCCACGGTCATGATACCTTACTGAAATTAATGTGCAGTTTGGTTTTATGATAATCTAATAAATGTTATTTTCACGAGTGAAATTATTTGCTAACTGTGGGTTAATAGAATCATGTCAGTGTATTCAGACACAAATAGTAAATGTGTGTTACATGCACACAAACATACATAAAGTTTCTACTCTTCTCTTCTACTCTTGTAGAATCTGTCTTGTGTTGTGTTGTTCAAGTGGAGAATTTTAGTGGAGAATTTTAAATCTGGTCCAGGCAAATGTAAATACGGGTGAGATGGAAAGAAAGACTGTACAGTATTGATGCATTATTAATATTTGCTATTTTCTGTTTGAGGCTGTCAAACGTCTGGATTCACTGTTTCATCAATGCGAACGAGTTCAACAAAATCCTTTAGGGAGGAGTAATTATGACACATTTGCCAAGAAC
Source organism: Betta splendens (assembly GCF_900634795.4). Classification (NCBI taxonomy): domain Eukaryota; kingdom Metazoa; phylum Chordata; class Actinopteri; order Anabantiformes; family Osphronemidae; genus Betta; species Betta splendens. Next base: position 13,416,447 of record NC_040900.2, on the reverse strand, counting down.
TGTATCAATGCCGCACTTGGTCGTTTCCCCAGCTTTGATTCGATTCTGCAAACTGTGACTCGCGTGCTGCTTCAACCTCTAGGTGTCTGCCGAGAGGTGAAGAGATTAATGCAAGTCTGCCAACTCAAGCACACAGACAATTATCCTGCCAGGATAATGATGTGTAATTTACAGTAATTACTATTTTCCACTAGTGTGAAATGATAAGTAATATCTTCATCATGATATTATCGTCAGTAACCCCAAACATTCACAATGAAGCTCAGCAGAGATGAAGTGTGTGCTGTCGGTGCTTGTGTAGATTTGTTTACTCCAAAATTAAGGAGCATGAAAAGCGAAGCGAAGGCAGCCGAGCCGAGCACACTTGTGTGCTTTAAATTATGCCTTTCAGCTTCCTATCATACGATACTGCGGTAAGTGCCCCCTCTTTATTTGTTCATTATTTCCTTAAGCTCGTTGCACTCAGCCATCTGTTGTGTGTGTTTGTCTCCACCCTGCATCCTTTCAGAGCACATCGCTCCCCGAGGGCTAATTTCTAAATATGTTTTAGTTTATAATTACTGATCCGCATGCACAAGTAAAAACATGGAGACAGGCATGGAGGGCTGTACCTACAGTACACACACACACACACACACACACACATACCGCTGCATCCTGCTCTAAACTGTTCCTTCTACCTCGAAGGGATGTTTCGCAGCAGAAGGGCGGCTGACGGACTCTTTGGAGGGAGATTGATTTGGGGGAGTCCTCAGGGTGGGGGGACGCAGTGCAATCAATTTACACTTGGGGCAGCAGAGTTCTTGCTGAAATCAGCACCGAGCTCTGCTGATAAGGCTGCACTTAGTCACCTTTCACCAGCTGATAACCTCAAGTTAACATCGCACTAGCAGGCTTTTACAGAGCGTTCAACCATGGATGTGTGGAATGCACGCAGCAAATACTGTTGTCTACTGTTCATAAGATAATAAACCTACAAATACAGTAATAATAATAATTTCTTTCCTTTCTTCATATTTTAAAGGTACTCATATCAACAATGATACTGTAGGCAGAGTAATGTGCACGTGCAAAGTAGCTCATTGCATCCTCATCTGCTATATTTAATGTACCATTACGTCTCTGTGTTGCTCCCATGTGTCGTGTTAAGAGTAATTGTTGCCTACGGGACAAACATTGGATAAATTCATCTAATTTATCACAATATAGCGAATCAGACTGACACTGTTTTTATTAATGACCTCTGTTGAGAATGTGCGTGTTTTATTGGTGTCCACCAATCGCTTGTGTGTGTGTGTATGTGTGTGTGTGTGTGTGTGTGTGTGTGTGGGGGGGGGGGTAATAGTGCAGTTCAGCTGTTTCCCTCGCGCTCCCAACACCCCACAGACAGGAAACGTTGAGGTTACACACACGCGTACTGTGCTGCACCACCAGAGCTATATTAAGTCAAAGTGAGTGTGTATGTGGTTAAAAGAAGCCACCAGCTTCATTGTGATAGATGTTTGCCATTAAAAGGAAAGAAACATGGAGGGACCGTGGGAGCACAAGGAAGGAGGAATAAAATGTCCTTTTTATATCCTCTGTTACATTTAAATGCAGGCCAGCAGCTCCTTCTGATGCCAGGGATCACCATACAAATGTGTTCATTAGAGGGCACACAGAGGATGACTGCAACAAGCTATTCTTAGCAATCTGCATGCAGACATGCTGCAGACTTACAGTAGATGCAGAGAGAAGCAGGTTTGTTAATCAGAGCCACATGAAGACAGAGCGGCGCTGATTAGTATGCAGGTCTCCTCCTGTCTCAACTTGCTGCATTATGCAATAACATGCACTTACAGGCTACTGCGGTATAATGAATTACATTTACTGTATTAACTTGGGTCAATAATTTATTTGACTTTGTCTCAGGAAGTGGGCATCGCTGCGCTGTTCGCTGCCCGTCTTATTGATTGCTGCAGCGTAAACTGCATGTCCTGCACTGTAGATGTAAGTAAACACAAGCTTAATTTAAGTTAACACGCAACACTGACCCTGGAGGCACGCGGCCCCGTTAGCATGTACTGTAATAGCCACATTTAGATTACTGTAGGACGAGAGTGGGAGCAGGTCTGAAGCCCTCGCTCCTTGTATATGAAAATGAACATCCAACATTCAAGCAGCATCTTAAATGAAACATTTCCTATATATGATTTAAATTAATAACAAAATCACTGTTTTTACATTTGATGCATGACTAGACTGAACTGATTAATCAGTTCATCAACATGAATTAAAATCCTACCTCAATGCTGCTGAGTGGTTGTCATGGTGATCCCTGATGCTTGACTGTGCCAGATCTAATTACTGTAGTTCACCCTTATGAAATACAGTCCTGTACATCAAGCTATTCTTGAGATTGTGTTTATGAGAAATCTATGAATAAAAATGAATACAGTCCGAATCAGAACAAGACTGAAAAACACATTCAGACTTGTGTATGAATAATATGACAGCCTTGGTGTAAACAAATATTCCTAGCAATTATGATCCTAACACTGCAAACAAAGATAAAACTGAAGAACGGGCTTTTGCACAGATTTCATGTCTGGCTGCTGTGTTAAACACATTTTAATGTAAATGCATTTATTGGTGAGCGGTGAAAAACGTTCACCATGTTGGAGAAAGATGGTGACACATTTCTGGTGGGAACTAACTTAATTACTAAATTAAGTATTTCCAATGCTATGAGTATGTTGGCTCATTCATTTTGGTTATTTTTGCTTCGTTGTGGATGCGACTCCACTTTCTGACAGCCCTCCACTCTTTGTACCTCCCCACAGTGCTCCCGTCTTTAGCTCTGGCACGAGCTGCTGCCTCTGACGATCTGAAGCCATTAGCCTTGGCACAGGCAGACATTACACCTGTGGGACTCGCGCGACCAAAGACAACGTGAAACAATTGGAGGAAACGCAGAAAGCTGCGCGCTGACACCCAGCGGCACCGGCGGCCAGACAGTTGGAGACGGGAGGATTTCAATAAGACTTGGGTGAAATCCCATAAAGCTGAGGTCAGGCAAGACAGTTTTGCTGGAGTTTCACTCAGGACGAAGATAAAGAGGATTTGCTTTTAACAAGGCAAACAGAAAGGGGGACCTTAAAAGCCAAGTGTAGCTGTTATTGGACTGAGGAAATGTTTCACAAGCAGCGGCAGAAAAGGAATTTTCAGCATGGGATCTGCTGCTAAAACTTTAAAGGCAGAGCAACAAAGGCGGTTGTTACGCTTCATCCTTAGCGGAGCAACATCCACTGATTGATTATAGGAAACCACAAATAGTACACGTTCACACGTGAATGAATGAAGGTTGTCAAACGCGTGCAGACCTGTTTTACATGAACCCATGAAGGCTCCTATTGAAGCTTTTGACTGGAACGCTTCCCTGTAATCGTCTGTCCGCTCTCTTCAGAGTCTTATGAAGTGAGAAGTAAAGCACAGGTGCACCAGCTGTAGAGGGTGAACGTGTGCATAGGCAGGATCTTCACAGCAGAGTCGACACAGGTTCCTCAGCTACAGTATAAAACTAGAACTGCTTTGCACATTCTCACCAACGTGTTCTTGACATTAGCGACATTAGCACCGGAAGCCAATCATCCGTCCAAACATTCACACAGCTCTTCACTTGCACTTTTAGCCACTTACTCACTATTGATCTTATTTTTTAACTCAAACCAGGCAAATTGTGTTTGTGCCTAGATGCGAGCAAAGGTCTGGTAATGTCTGACGAGAAGGTGGATTAGGCCAACAGAATCTTTTACACACAGGTTTTTATTTATTATTCCATTTTCAGCAGAGGTACAACTTGTTGTGTAATCCTAAAATTAAGTCCAGCTTGATACAAAATGCGTCTGTGTCTGCAGTTCACTGTGTTAGTGGGATGAGCTTGTTCAGCTTTGGATAAAAGCATGTGCTCCTGCAAATGACAAACACAGAGAACATTTACAGCATGTGAGGAGCTTCCTGAAGCGGTTCCACTGGATGCAGGAGGTCAGAGCAACTGCGGGTCGCCCTCCGTCCCAATGAGCAGACGTGTGCTCTTAACATCTGAGCTCAGGTCTCCGTCTATGAAAGTCGGTTCAGAACAACTGCTCTTGGCTTCAGTCCATGTTTTGTGAATCTTCTAAATGACATCCTGGCTGAAATGTGAAAGAAATATCGAGGGAAGCACATTAACACTAACAGATGATGAAGTTTTCTGTTTTAATTTAATTTCCATAAAAGTATTTATGTTTGAGCTGCATTTGGTAATTTTACAAAACCAAAAAAAAAAAAAAAAAAGTACACATTTAACAAAACTTTAATTTTACGCGATGAAAAAATAATAAAACCTGAAACATTTTTACCTAAATGATGAAGTGTTTGCATGAATGACCTTTTGAGGATTGTTCACCTTCCTCCTTCTTCTTCATCGTTGTTGCCCCTTTTTGTTTGTACAGTACATGCTTTGTCCGTATGTTGCTGTTGTCCTCTTGCGTTTAATTCAACTTCAACTTTTATCAAAACAGGAGAAAACTAGCAGAGAGGTTGAAAACTGTTTTATATCTGCTGATGGAAATCATCTCTCTGAAATTTAATATCTCTTTGCCATCATCTGCTCCAACTGAGCATTTACTTTTTTCACACAAATGGTTTGCTCTTACAGAAGGAGAAGAGTCCTGATGACTTCAGAAACCTTTTGGCATCAGCTGTAATAAAGTGTTGAATTACAAATTGAAAACAAAAAGCATAACCTCATCTTTGAGGCAGATTTAATCAAAGAAAAAACACATTTCCACACTGTGAGGCAAAAAATTATTTTAGCTTAATTTCAGATTTTTTAACAGTCCAAGACTAAGTGATCCACTGTAATGCACAAACTGTACACTTTATTTTACTGCTGATTAGTTGTTAGTCTGTAGTTCACATACATACATTTACAAAGTTCATCTAATCAAGCAAGTACAGTTATTACATGTAAGTACTCTTCCAACTCTGTGATTTAAAAAAACAGTCTTTGGCATAAAATGAACCAGATGATGATGACACATGCAAATACTGTACGCACAGAGCATAACATAAACCACGTCTACAGTTCAAAGCACGACATTAAAAGCTCAGACTAAGTTCAACAAACCAGTAACATTTACTGGTAGATGCCATGGTATGTCTCCATAGGTTATTTTGATGGATGGTTGTCATGTACTGTATATCCACCAGAGATTGTCTGTGCACACGCAAACAAGATGTATTTGTTACAAAATCGGCGGCGACCCACACACCGAGCTGTGTACTGGCTATCTGAAACCCTGGTTCTGCCTAAAGAGTGGAAGAACTCTCACATCCACTCCTATTGAGCAACGGGGAAAGACGGTGTCCGACACACACACGCACGCACGCATGCACACACACATACACACGCACACAACCTCAAAGTGAGGACCTTCATTGACATAATGTCCTCCCCAGCTCCCACTCTAACCATCACAACTAAAGGAAGACGTCTAATCTTTGCTCTAATCTGAACCAAAACTCAATTCTAACCTCAGCCCTAAGATCACATTTTAACCCTCAAACAGGCCTTCAAAGAAGTGGAGATCGCCCAAAATGTTCTCTACTTTGATTTGATTCAGATGCGACTTGAAACAACACTCTCATGTCTTGCAACTGAGCCAGTGGTTGTCGAGAAATGAATATAACTTAGTGTTAGCTTTTTACCTTCCATACGTTAATGACATTAACCCAATGTTACTGCACACATTATTAGGTGCAGCTGTAAGGAAAATATTGTGTATTATTGAAACAAGGCTGGACTCACTCAAGATTATTGTTTGTTACAATAACAGTGTTGCAACATGCAGCTGAAGAGACCAACATGATGCAGCACAAACACCTTTGACACGCCAGCACATAGTTTCATTTCTTCTTCTGTTCAACACCTCCAGAGATGGGACATGCAGAGGTATTTCTCATTAAAAGCGGCTGAATGGAGACTATCAGTGTTCCACATCTCACTTGTCAGAAGGCGCAGAGGGACGGGTCATCGTCTGACTGGCCTCCTGAATCCCACCACTGTAAAACATGACAGCTATGGACGCTACCGCGACACCAAATCGATTCACTGTCAGCCTAAAGGAGGACGGCCTTCAACAGCAGGAGGCAGCAATTTAAGGAAACGCAGGGCTGTAATACAAACACAATGAGTGACTCGCTGACCTTTACAGACAGAGGGCGGTGATAAAAAGCTTGAAAAAAAACACAATGAAGGATACATTTGAATAAAATAGTCTACTTGTATCTTCAAATCAGTAAAAAGCATCACCTCCATCCTGTGATGGAACATTTTTGTCCTAATTGGAGGATTCTCCTCCAGGTCGACCACACCTTCATCCTCAGGGCGGGGTTTGAATATGACACTTACTGTCATGTGACCACTACCTACGGCCCTCACTCAGAACATCAGCTGAAACAGACAACAAGCTCGGCAGGGTTGACCCGTCACGTGTAAACATCACCTGGCTTCCGTGGCAACAAAGTGACATCTTGACAAGTTGCTTATTTATGCACAGTTTTAAATCTACAATCTAGGAAGTGGCATGTTGATTAAACAGCAGCGTGTGGGCAGCAGGAAAGTCGAGGCAGCGGTGATGCACAATTTGTCTTCTACATATCAGCCGCTATAATTAAATGACACAATTTAACTACATGTAAAGGGTTTAATTGTGTGGCGCCGCTGAGAGGAGCTGTTGGACTCACTCCAGGGTAAAATTTAGAGAAAGGGCTTCAGTTTGCCATTTGATTCCATTGTGCCGAAGTGCAGAAGCGCAACGTATTGCTCTGCAGGTGCAGGCGTGTCTAATAGACCACACAGCTGACTTTAACTTCAACATCTGCATTAAATGTTTAATCTGAAATTTGGCTTAATTGAATTCATTGGCAGGAGAAAAAAACCAAAAGATTAAATTGAAGAAAACTGAAAAACTAAAAAAACATATTGAGAAACAGAAAAAATGTAGCGTCATCAAGGCCTGTTGTGTCCTGACGAGACTGGGCTGCAGATGACACAAATTGGCCGACTTTGGGCGCAAATAACAGCTTTAAGGGTGAGCTGTCAGGGAGAGCTGCCAGCTGTGCTTCAATCTTTGGTGTGACTCTGAAATGGAAGTCACTTACGCTAAAGCAAACGCTGTGAATCCCTGAAGTCAGGGTCCCACATGAAGTGAATGGAACAGCTCCAGACAGTGTCTCCTGACACGAGTGTGACGTCGGAGGATTAGCTCGGTCTCCTCTCGCCCCAAAGCGAGACGTGTTCTGTCTGAGCTGCATGAAATCCACTGCCGCTGAAAACAGCTGTACAGTATGTGCCTCACACATTAAACACGCTGCCCACACATTCAGCACTGTGTTCTTCAAAAGTCATCATTTCCATAGAAAAAAAGACAAAACACGATGGCTGTGACTCTCATTCTTCCATATAAATACACTTTTGTTTGACCTGTGAAATAAATGCTGCCATGGCTTCTCTGCCTCCTTCTGTTTCTGCCTCTTTGACCATTTTAGAGTCTCTGCAGCTTGGCGTATTTTTACCCAGGCCAGTGTCTCACTTTCATATTTAGGCCCTCAGTTACCTCCAAGGCCTTGTTGGATCGTCATCATGCATTTGCCTCATTCTCTTGGCTTTTGTTTTCTGTTACGCTCAAGTCAAGACTTTTTATTCACTCCTAAGAATGAACCTGTTTGAAACAACTGGAAGCGGATGCTGGAGTTTGAACCATGTGCTCTAGAAATGTTTGGTCCCATTTTGTCCCCAAGTTCATCATTGACCAAGTCTTTTGAGGCTTCCTCCTTTTTCTCTTCCCTGGCAATTCTCTTCAACCCTTGTTGTGAAGACACTGCTACAACACATTATAATGTCACATTTGATTGTTTAAATACAAACCTTTAGATGGAACTTGGTTCAGTCTGTTCTTTAGACACCATGACAGTAGGAAAACACTATGACTATGACAATCGATGACTTGAATTTGCAGCTTTTTTCCGAATTAAGCATACTGTACTGTAGGTCGAGGTACAGGAGAATAATCAAAAATATCAATCATCAATAATAATCAACAATATCAATAATGTGACGTGGCTGAGCTGGATCTGGAGCTGGAGCTGGAGCGTGATATGGCTCAGCAGTAGCTTCATATGACACAACTGGGGCTTGAGCACCGGCTTAGCATGACTGGAATACAAAACCAACAGGGCTGGAAACAAAAATCAGACGGACTAGTAGCTGTCTGGGTCCAATAATGGCCAGTTTATACTGTCACGAACCGGCAGGCGTAGCAAGGTGAGGACCCAAACTCACAGCACAAAACAACATTTGAATAAAACTGAGAATTTAAAGATGACACCAACAAAACAGCAGGCAACAGGAAGGTCGGACCCACATTGATCAAAAACCGGTAATTATCCAGCGTACCTGTAGGTACAGGCAAGGCAAAAACATGGTCCGAAAACAGGCGCAAGTCAGAAACCATAGACTTACTAGAATTGCTGGAAGGCTGAACAACGGGGTGCATGAACAAACAATTTGGCAGGAAAGGTAAGGAGAACTGAGGCTTAAATACCGGGATGATAACAGATAGACTGCTGCTGAATGACTGAATAGTAGAACTAAGGCAGACAAGAAACAAGACAGGAAATACCAAAATTAAACAGGAAATAAGGATGAGAACTGGATGTGACGCAGGATCTGTGACACCTTTAACCTAACACTGTTTAATATCCATAAAGTATTGAGTTTTTCAGTATGCTAAATATACACATAATAACTGGAAGATACTGTAGTACCATGGATGTTGATTAATAAACAGTTACCTTTTCCTTCCAGACAGAATTTGCTGTATTTTCTGTTTTACCTGGTACCTGGTATTTGAAATCAAATATGACCTCCACCATCTTGTTTTATTGATGTTGAGCTGAAAATAATTCAGCCCACATCACTCTACAACGCTGTTCACTGCTCTCTAGACACTGATGTGTCCATGCTGAACCATAAGAGTACAATGGGAGAGTTTCAGTCAAATAACTGCAAATGCTACATAATAGAAGATGTTTTTCCCACACCATCTACAATTAAAGCCACCATGACCAAGTTATTAGTTTTACACGACAAATTCTCATCAGGCAGTTACTCTGATTTCCCAAAATGCTACAACAGCTTAAACGGCTGAATGTGAAACACTGCACACATTGATTCCTTTATTAAACCAGAAGTAGCTTTGATTTCCAGTTAAAGCACCAGACAAGACCATTTAACACTTGTTTCAATGTAAAAGACAAATCTGTCACTGAGACTTTTTATAAAATAATCTTTGTAAATATTTGCTTTTTTGCATTGGTCAACCTAAAACATACACACTTAAGGCAGTAAAAGTGTAGGATTGACGCGTTTGAAACTTCATCACTAAACAAACAAAGTAATGAGAGCAGGGTTTTGCACAAAAGTAAAACCAAAGCTGATCAAAGAGGAAAACAGCTAATTAGATCAAAATACAAGCCTTTAATTGTAAATCCGCTCTGATTGGTCGACGTGTTGACATGCATACTCCCAATTGGTAGAATTCAGACACCACTGAAGCCACTGTGATTATCTTCAAAGCCTGTCTGCATCCTAATGAAAGCTCAGCCTGTCCAGTCATTAGTGACCAACCCTTGGGGGCGAGAGGGCGGTTTCTGTGCACATGAGAAATGAATCGTTGTTGTTCTAACAGGGAATCTTTGGGTCAGTTCACCACAAAACTCCGATTAGACCAAACATGTGAGCTCACGTGTCAAAAAAGTTTGCATCTGTGTCTGTTCTGGTGTCTTAAAGAACAAATTGTCCAACTGTTTCTAAAGATATTTAGCCAAAATTAGAATATAAATAAATGCTGTAATGAACAAGCAAACACAGCTGTAATAATGATCCTACAATATTGTATCTATGTTTGGTTATGAAACTGAAAGAATGAAAAGGCTGTGTGCTGTGGAGAACAATGTAAGGACATTACACAGAGGGTATTATTAGAACTGCTGCTTTTATTTTCAAGCGTACTGTAGATATTTGGTCTGTGAGTGTGTTTGAGTATCTACATGTGATGGGGAGATAGAGCAAAGATGCATGGGGTTAATTCTCTACAGACACTTACTGAGGTCAGAAAATAAATGAAGTCGATTAACTTTAATTAACTTTGGGTCTCTTTTATTTCCTTTTTTCCCTTCACCCACATGCGAAGGAGAAAAAAACTCTCACTGTGGCCATCGAAAAGTTATTCCCAGTACATAGGACATATCTATCAGGGATTCGCAGTAATTGTCGATATTAATACCATTAAAGTCCATCATTTGGTAAATCAATGTTGACATGTAAATATTGAAGTAGTTGTTTTGGCTGTTGCTGGAAGATTTATAATGATTATTATGAATAAAAAAATGTTGGCGTGCTACTAAACACAGAGCTTCAAGCAGCATTCATCCTACAGTAGTTTCATATCATTCTTCACTGTAAAGAATTCTTCTGTAAAATAACAGTAAAGAGCTGGCAGCAGCGACGCCTGTAGATTAGTGTTATTATTGTTACTTAAATGCTTAACCGGCTTATTACAGTATTAGTGAAATACGGTATACTTTTGTATTTTTTGATTAACTTACAATATCTATTACGTCTTCACTGTTCACTGTACTGTACTGATTACAGGTACAGTACTGTATAACATGGAATAAGTTCTTAGAACTCAATATTCAATGCACTACAAATTAGACTTGTTTTATGGGTAACAAAAAAGAATCATGGAAAAATTAGCAGATTATGAAGAAATGCTTATTTAAACAGGCTTTTACTACAAGTCGCAGAGTTTCTGAGTTGACAGATGAAGCATTCAGCCAAAGAATGTCTTGGTAAAAAATGGTCCTAGGGTTAATGCTTGAGGTAGGCCCCTGCTTTACTATGTTAGAACAATTTGTATGAAGGAGAAAAATTAAATTCAACTCAAAATCAAACTCCCCCCACACTTCTTATGTGCATAACCATAAAACTGACAGTTTTCTGAATAGAAAGCAAAAAGTACCTGGACAGAACAAAACAGTCTGCTCGTTTACAGTAAGGAGTCAGTGTTCTTTGTGTTAACCCTAATGACACAGTATGTGTGCAAATATATTCCACACAGTAAATGTATTAAAATTAACACAACATGTGTCCCCCGTCTCACCCATTAATGTGCTAGAATTCAACTCATCTTGTGTTAATTTTGACTCCTCTCTTCTGAGAAGAGTGTAGAATCAGATCTATTACTCGGGTGCTCACCTTACTGGACTGGACTCAACTCTGATGTCCTGTACAAGAACATCAACCAGCTGAGGAGGCTAAACCTTCAATGACTCTATGGTAGCCTCTGCTATCCACTACACTGTGTTCTGCTGGGGAGCAGACAGCACAGAGCAGGACAAGAAAAGACTGAACAAGCTGGTGAGGAAGGCCAGCTCTGCCCTGGGTTGTCCACTGGACTCTGTTCAGAAGGTGGGTGAGTGGAGGATGTTGGCCAAGTTGACATCCATCATGGACAATTTCTCTCATCCTCTGCAACAGACAGTGGAGACTCTGAGCAGATCCTTCAGTGGAGGCTGATCCACCCCCAGTGTAGGAAGAAGCAGTACCACAGGTCCTTCATACTCACTGCTGTTGGACTGGACAACTCAGCAGCCTAACAGCAGTTTCAGATCCTTCAGATCTTTTATCCTGGACACTTTGTGTACTGTACTACTGTACATGTGTGAGATGCAGAGCTGGTATGTTGTTTTAATTTAGCACAAAATTACATACAGTTTATTCTTGCTAATTCTGTCCCATCCTGCTGATCTCTGCACATAGCTTCTGTATCCTGCTGTCTCCTTCTGGCTGAATTTCCCCTTTTTGAGATGAATAAAGTTTATCTTTTCTTATCTTATCTATTATTACTGTTTTTTTTAAACACAGTGGTAACAGCCAACACCCCAGAAGAGTCATCAAACCATCACACAACAGTTCAGTTCAATTCATTTTTTTTTACAAAGCACCACAACAAACGTCATGTGGAGGCTTTAACACCTTACATAAAACCATATGGAAAACCCACAGAGGGATTTAGTTCCATACATTGACAAGATGCTGTGAAGGGAAGCTGCTGTGGCTATATTAGTAAAATGAGAGAGTAATTTAGCATCAACGTCATTGAAACGAGAAAATGTCTGCATTTTTATAAGAAGGAAGAAAATATACAGTATATCATGAACTGATATACTGATATATAATCCATCCATCCATCCATTTTCTTAACCGCTTACTCTCTAGTGCGTGGTCACGGGGGTGCTGGAGCCTATCCCAGCTGGCTACGGGCGAGAGGCAGGTACACCCTGGACAGGTCGCCAGTCCATCGCAGGGCAACACATAGACAGACAACTATTCACTCACACACTCACACCTATGGGCAATGGAGAGAGTCCAATCAACCTAATGCACGTCTTTGGACTGTGGGAGGAAGCCGGAGAACCCGGAGAGAACCCACGCAAACACGGGGAGAACGTGCAAACTCCACACAGAAAAGGACCAGCTGCCTCCGGGAATAGAACCCAGAACCTTCTTGCTGTGAGGCGACAGTGCTACCGCACCACCGTGCCGCACTGATATAATTATATATTAAAAAAAAACCTCCTTTCTCAGTTCATGTCATTACCTTACTGTTACCTTTGTACTTCTATTGGGACTGAACCAATGGTGACTTCAAAAAAATTAAATTTATAAAGATCAGAGCAATCGAACAAAGATTGACACTTAAATGAATTTTGGATGTCATCCTTAACCTTTTTCAATGAATATTTGTCAATGCTGCACATTTGCGTTAAGGTTTTTTATCCATTCTTCTGTAATGAACAGCTTTACTGTAACTTTAACAAGTTAACTTGTTATTGATTCTTTTGGCAAATTATCACAGAAACGGAGCAACAGAAACAAATCTGCAAAGCGTTAATTTTAGCACATATGCAATGTTTCTGCCTGATGGGTAAGACAACGATCTTATTTACTGTAATTTGAAAATGACCAAGCTGAGATCAATACAACATGGCTCCAGTTGCACCACTTAGTGGAATCTTTGTCTTCGTTCAACACATTCATTTTTCCTCTAAAGGAATCTGCAGAGTCACTCTGAAGGGTTGACCTGCGTCACATCTCCTTCCAGAGTCGCAGGATTTTAAACTTTGAGCACAAGAAAAAAAGCAGCATAAGTGAAATATAATAAAGAGACAACGCAGACTCCCTGAAGAGCTGTTAAATGAAAATGCCAGACTGGATGGAAAACATAAACATTAAGCGATTTGGAACCTATGACACAACAGCTGATACATCACATGATACTTAATACACACACAAACACACACACACACACACACACACACACACACACACACACACACACACACACACACACACACACACACACACACACACACACTTTGCTACATGAAACACAAAGGCGAAGTAATTATAGCAAACAGCAAGGACAGGAGTCTACAGGGGGCTGAGGAATAAATGTGATTACAGCCTTCTCTGATGATGAGGTGACACACACACACACACACACACACACACACACACACACACACACACACACACACACACACACTCCACGACTCATCAGTTCACAGAATGCTGAGTGCTGCACTCTGCGCAGCAATAAAGGATCATTTACAATCATTTGTTATGTCGCGCTCTCTGTCCATCTCTCCCTGGACCCGACGTGTCAATTCATCTTCCTCTCACCAGTTTTTTTAGTATTAGCCTGCAGCTATATACAGTAGTGTAGTTATTGAAATTTTTAACAACCAATTAAATCGTTATTTTTATTTATACAGGATGGTGCTTTTCTACCACATTAGAGTGTTCATAGTGACTCACTTGGGCCTCTTTGGATTCAGTGTCTCACCCAGGACACTTTGACACAAGTAAATTATGCTAAATGAATTCTACTAAGTGTGAATAATATAGTGGTTCGGCCAATAAATAGACCCAACCTTTAAAATTTATTCATTTTATTATGTTGATGTTATTAATTCTTTGACTTTAATGTAGGACACTATTACTCTCTATGCAGACAATAAAACATTTTACTTCATAATTCCTGATTTTAATTACTGGATAATATTAAATTCATCGACGTTATCCTTTATTTGAATAGTCTGAATAAGGCTTACAAGTACTCTGCTGGAATTTATAGCCCGAGGTTCCACACTCATTACTGTCTATATGCCTTTGAATAAAAATTTACTTCCTATAAATTATAAGATAAAGTGAATTTGGTGCCCCTCTTCCCAAAGCAAGGCTTCAATTTAAATTATTCCTAATTGTGTAGGTGTAATGGGCAAAGAAATTGATTGAGGTCCAGGGCCCCATTCAGCTTAATGCTTAGAGCCACGCATATTAAATAGTGAAGTGGGGCAGAGGAAATGTGGGGACGAGGAATGGTACAGTACACGCTCCATCCCGCTCTAATCACCCATATGCGTAGGAGAGGCATTCTAATGAAGAACTGACAGGAGGGTGATGAGAATATGAGATAGAAAGATGCAAACGATTAGGCCAGAGTGGGAGGAGGAGGAGGAGGAGGAGGAGGGAGCAGTGTCATTTTCAGCCGTGACCTCAGTTGGGGGATAAACTTAACAGAGCCTCATTTCACCTCACTGCACCTGTCTGGACCTTCCCTCCCGCCGCTCCTCGTCTTTTTCTTTGGGAAGTGCAGCGATTACATATGCTTGAAGGAGACTTATCATTCTGCCCAGTCACCATGTTAACATTAATAAAACAGGGCTCTTTGGAAACTATCTCCTGCCTTCTCCGCTTCTACTTTGGGAGCCCGTCTGTTAATACGTCGTCATTACGACTAAACAATGCAAATGGAGAGGGTGAATCCACTGCAGTTCGTTTAGCTTGTGATGGATGTGGCTTTAAAGCAATGAGGCAGAGACCTGAGCCTGCAGTCAAGATTTCAAAATCCATCTCCAGGCATTGAAAGGAACACAGACATAAGCTGGAGAGCATATCTTGATTCCTGACAGGAGAGCAGGGTTTAACTGATAAGGGTTTTGGCAGATTAAAATAAAGAAGATATTCATGCCAGAGCCTGAGTCTATCAAGTGCTAGCGATCATTCTGTCCCTTAACTTACCTTTGAACAAATATAATAAGTTCAAACACTTATGAAAGTACTTTCTCAGACTGGGAACAAGTCAGCTACTGTAGTTGTACCCTCATGATGCACAGTAAATAAAAAACACTATATGTATTTATTTCAATACCATCAATAAAATGTGACGGTCGAGGTCTGTTTCATTCTCGCTCACTCAACTTCTGAACCACTTTATCCTAATAAGGGTCATGAGGATGCGAAGCACGAGAGGCGAGGTCGGTCAGTCCATCAGCTCTTTCATATGAGTGCACTAAACACAGAATTATGCTGCAGCCTGCAGCTGGTCTGTCTGACACTCAAAACAGTAAAGTGGGGAAAAACACGCATACAGTGCATACATACATACATACTGTACATACATACATATACATTTATGTGCTCATGTGCTTTAATTTTAAGCTTATTCATGTCTTTGACCCTGGATGGAAGACAAAAAACACACTGCTGCAACACTCAGTCCCATCTGCTTTGCAGCTACGTAGGACAAATTATTCGTCACGATTCGTCTCAAGGTGTGAAAACATTTGAAATGACAGATTTCATATGTGACAATGGTTTAACGCTTCATCAGGACAGACGTGTAGAAAAGACACTCTCCATATTCTCACATCAGCCCACAAGCCGTTAATGTGATACAAGGATATGACAGCATCTATGTTTAGCTCGGTGTCGAGCCATTAAAGTGTTACTCATTACAGCCAATGAATTAAATTTTTACCAAAAGTTATTTTCTCTTTGCAAATTACAAAATGACAGTTACTTCCTAGATTAAAGCAAAACAACTCAACTTAACCACTTGTTCACAGCCAACAACCCCTAATAAGGACAACCAGGAGCTGCTATAACTGGCTGCTTAATGTGAACTCTGACGAATCCAAGTCTATTGTAATCAACAGAGTCACATCACTAACATGAGGAGTGTTGGCATGTCGCCTCCACAGAGAGCTGCAGCCGCCAGCCAGGATGTCTAAGGACGTCTCTTTAACCTCTCAGCAGGACCGAGCGCTCCAATCAAAGAGCCATCAGTCCACTGAGGAGCTGCAGTTTGTACACCCTGGGATCCAAATGTCAACAATTACATCAAAGCAGAGGAGTAGAGCTTCTGGAAAGGTCAAACTGACAAACATTATCCTCCACAAGAGAGTTTTTCCCTCACTTGATGACAGTTGAACCTGCTGTCATCATAGGCTTGTACTGTACCTCCGTCTGCAGAAGTTGAATCTGGACAGAGGAAACCCCTCCAAAAACACAAGAGGAGGTGGGGGAGGTGTTTATCCCTATTTTCATGTGACAAAAGTAGCTTTACATTCAAACCAAGAGGAAGCGAAGCCATTAGAGGAAGAAATGGGCTCAGAAACATAAAAAAAGAATGACATCCTGTTTGCCAGGAGGCAGTTTATGAAAAGTTTAATAACAAAAATGAATGTCATACATCTGATTATTATTATAATTAAGGTCAAGAGAAGCAAACCTACATTAGTACACCAGCAATGCAGCAGACTCCAAAAAGGCTTCTGAATGGTTTCCTCGACAGCAGCGACGCTGACCTGGCACACAGCGACCTGACCTGCAGGAAGCAACCATCAAACTCATGAAAGAATAAAACAATCAAGACATGGAAAAATAGACGGATGGATGAACGAATGGGACAAAGGAAGTGAACGGGTGAGTCAACCCACAACTGTGTTGAGCAGATCCAGAGCAGCACAAAGCGCCGTCGCCCAGGGGGTAAAGCTTAAAGCTTCAGGAGATGACAGGGCCAAAGGTGGGTCACAGGCACAAGTCCCTTAGAAGCAGAAACTGCTTTTGGAAGTTGGTCATAAGTTAAACCCAGGCTTTTATTCAACAGCGATACAGTACAGGCAATTCTTATTTAAAGCGGTGGCAGATTGAAAGCTCCGAATTCATTCACAGTCACTTTTCAAACTGCAAAAGCAACAGTTGGCAACCGCTGATTTGTCTGCGCGGGGCGACCGCTGCTGGTAGCTGAATACATCAACTCGCTTTTATCTTTGCCTTATTTTTAAGAATCGAGTCCAGAGAAAATCTCAAGTGACTGAACTGTCTCCGTCTCCAGCGTTACTGCACATGACTTCAGCTGAGACAGCAGGTAGCAGGAACCCAGCAGGTCCGGCCTCCCTGGAGAATGTTGTCATATTATATTCATTCTCCATAGTAATGGCTGCTCTCAATCCTCCCTTGAAACGTATTCACTGCTCGATTAAAAGCCTGTTTCTGCTCTGACTTCAGTTTCACTCCCATGTACTGTAAGACCCGCTTTGTGAGCTGAGGCAGGTGGGACGCTGGCCTCCATCTGCTGAGCAGTTCACCCCATTACCTGGCACTTCTCCCACGGGGCACTGCTTGTGCCCTGCAGAGATGTTTGTATGTACAGTATGCAACCTTTTTCACTGCTTACACACTTCCTGGTATTAGCACTTTGCAGTGCTTTGAAATGGGACAACTTTCCCTCATAGAATGGATGAGCTGTCAGTGCTGACCCGACTCCGTGGGGAATCTGCCAAGACGTGGTTAACAGCAACAGCTCTAAACTTTGGCATCATGTTGGGCTTGAGTAGTTAGTTCCAGGGCTGCCTGTATGTGACATATCCACAGGCTCCTCATCCTCCCCTTTGGCTAATCACTCTGATTGTGTTATCACCTGTCTTTACAAGAGGCTTTTTAAAGAAATCTGCCCGTCTGACCTGATCTCCTTTTTAAATCTCCTAAATCTGAGTAACAAATGTGAGCACATGAATTTCTATTTCTATAAGACAGGATTTTAATAGATATAATCACTCAATACCTAATAAACTCGTGCAGTGCTGGTTGTTTTCAGAACCCCTGCAATGTTTATTATAAGCACAAGGAGTTAGAAAAATAGATTGATGAACAAGCTTGCGATGTTGCAGTGCCTGCAGGGGATGATTGTAGTAACTATTCATGTAATTAGTAAATAGTCAATTAGTTAAAGTTCTCCCAGTTAATATAAAAATATATAGAATCTGAAAGTTTGCATCGGTTGCCTCTAATTGCTGGAGATGAAAGTGTCCACTAATGGCTTGAGATGTAGATGTGAGGAGTTTCGGGCCTCTAACGAACATCACAACCCCACAGCTCCTAAAATAACTCTGCCCCGCATGTGTTCTAACGCGCTGAGCTCATTACATTTAACTGGGACATAAAATGGCCTGTGAATCGCAGTGAGCTTGTTGCCTGAATGGTAATAGTGTAGAGTCATGTATTTAATGAGCCTGGGTCCCTGTATGGCAGCTACAGTAACTGACCACTGGCTCTAATACCTACAGTCTGTTGGCTGACCAAGCTCCAAATATCCCACAATATACTATTTATATTATCTAAAAAAACTGGATGAACAATTAATGAAGTGATCAGATTCCACTTTAGTGACACCCTGATGTTTTGGACACAGGAGTCCACTGCTCTTCCTGGTTTACCTGCTGCTGCATGATAATAGACAGTTTGTTCCCTCCCCTGAGCCTTCAGTACCTGTACCCACCACAGACACAGTCTGAGCCTACCCACAACGTTTAATGTTAACGGCTTGTGTTGAACAACAGCAGCTAATTGGCGTCAAGTAAAAAAATAAAACATGACAAAGGAAAAGCTATTTTTGTTTTATTGCTTCTCAATGATAAAACAGTTTTCACATCAACTCACAGTAAATTAAAAAAAAAATGATCAGATGCTTTCATAGCAAAGTCCTTGATCCAAACAGATAGAAAGCATCTTTGTGGGCAAATATTGCCAAATGCCCTTGATGCATCTATGGATCAATACCAGATATCTCCCACATCTACATATAAAATACACTTTTTTCATATAAAATACACTTTTTTCATTAATATAGCTGTTGTTTGAAGACACTAATTTTACTACATTAATGTTTCTTAGTAGATTTAAAGTGATTAAAACCTTAGCAGTTGCTGTCATATACTGACCTGATATAACAACTCTATTTTGTGGGCAGTGTTGGTCATGTACCATTTGTCCATAAATTATGTAAATGCTGAATTTGTTTGAGGAAAAATACAAGCTTTAGCTTGATGGTTTTTCATCTGAGAACAATGAGTATCCGAAGCATTTTCTCAATTCAAATGGAGTTAGAAGCAACACAGGAATATGTGGTGGATAATTCCTCCTTAAACTGTGGTGAGCATTTAATAAGTATCCATCCAGTATCGGATACATTATACTTACTTTATGTGACATGCGATGTTTCTGGACTGCTGTAATTGCTAACGTAGATGAAACAAAACATCTCACAACACAAAATCGTATGCGGGTTTATTCAACTTGGATAATTTTCATTTACAATATCTCTTTGGCTTATTATCTTACTTCTTGTAATTGACTCGGTTTGTGTCTTCCTGTGCTTAAATGCGATATGTCTCAATTTCTGTACCTCTTGGTTGCTCTGCTGATAACAACCTCAGAGAGTGCTAACAAGCTAGAAGCTGAAAGCCTGCTGAGAAGTAAATTAATAGCATTTACACCCTGAATTGCTGAGTCAAATGGTGTCATGCAGAAATGACATGCTACAGTAGTGCACACACGCACGCACAATCTCTCAACATTGATGTTGATCTCTGCTTTTTTGTTTATGCTCCGTCTCATCACTTGTTCCAACACTATAGTGACAAATCCTTTTTGGATTTATCAGTATGATAGAATATGTTTTTATTTTATTCTGTGACCTAAATTATTTTAAATTGGCAAAAGAAGAAATTGTAATGCAGCATCTTGATTTATTGTCATTTGACCAATAATGTTCCAACAATGATCTCTATCAGCCTCTAATATTATAATGAATACAAGGTAGGACACAAACAGCAGCCATTCAATGCCATGACAAGTACAGCAGACACAAAAGCTCAATGAAAAATACACATACATACAAACATCTAACACTGACACTTATTTAATAAAAACACTAACAGTACAGATGGTGTACTGATGGTGTATTTTCTCACACATGGTCCTGGGCTCAGTACCTACACCTTGTATAGGTGACAAGGGTTTAAGGTTTTCAGGGAGAGGGAGCTAAGAATGACTACCTGGTACCACCACACCTTAAACCTGCTTCATTATGCATCCACGGCTTATGCAGTATGTGTCAGAGGTAACAATCAACTGTTTCGCAGTTATTGGCTCACGTTATTATTCTATTCATGGCAGAGTGAACATGCAGTTTAAAGGCTTCTTCTTGACCAAGAAATAAGCTTGACCGTCAACATGTTGGGGAGATTTTATAGGAAGGCTCTTTCTCAAGCCAGTTAGATGCCACGCTTCCTGTAACTCTCACCTGGGACTCCCACTGGAAATAAACCATTTAACAACCACTTGACCCACTCTAGGAACTAAAGAAAGACTAAGGACGACCACAAACTGCTCTTGTGGCTAGACAGAACAGAACAAACATGTCACAGCCAGAATGCACAATGTATCTCTCATCTAGCACTTTATGTGGGGCTGATGGATTCTTAGGCCCCTTCACTCTTACAGAACTTACCGCAGGTGCTTTCGCTTATCATCCCTGACAGACCATTTTCCAAGGTCGTCATCAGAGGACATGGCCTAAATGGATGTAAAAGACAAGATGCTGAACTTTTGGTACTGAATTGTTTAAAATCTAATTTAAAATCTAATTTCCCCATCTTTAGTCATCTCTCGGCAGTAACCACGTATAGCTTATAACGCTGCTAATGTTTTCTTGCAAGGCTTCACTTTCATGGGAATGAATGTGACACCCATCCATTCTGCGCCAAGAGGGAAATCAACTCTGAATGTTTCACTTTCATTGGAAGAAGCTGGCAGCATATGCAAAACTCCCATGTAATGTGATTTTAATGAGGCAACGGTCTCGAAAAGCAATTCATCTTTAAGTGCACTTAGCATACAAGCTATACATTTGTACCTTTTACTGCGATACCGCATGCACACTGATCCTAATGGCTCATCTGTGTGTGTGTGGGTGAATGGTAATAACACTGTACTGTTACATACTGTCTACATCACTGTCACATACAGTTTATTTGTACTTCCTATACTGGACATGTTGTACACACACACCGTATCTGCAAGCATTGCAAAGCAGCTTGAGCAAAGCATTTCAGCACCACGGTCAGCTCATATGTCTGCATTACTGCACCAAGCGCCTACTGTAGCTGCTGACTGATTGGATTTAACGGGTTATGGCACAAACCATATGTCCAACACATTTAGCAGTGAGACCCTTA
Organism: Betta splendens; assembly: GCF_900634795.4. Taxonomy (NCBI): domain Eukaryota; kingdom Metazoa; phylum Chordata; class Actinopteri; order Anabantiformes; family Osphronemidae; genus Betta; species Betta splendens. Next base: position 13,394,931 of record NC_040900.2, on the reverse strand, counting down.
AAATGATCATTTTAGCAGAGTGGAGGGTTAAACATGAGGGATTATGGGAAGATGCATGTCTGCTGCACCTCCAGCAATCTGGTTCCTGTTGCTGTTTATAGCTATTTATGCCACAGGGGCAAAATATGAAAGGAATTTGTATAAACAGTACAAAAAAGTGTTTTTGATGCTTCAGCAGAATAGTCACACGCATAAAGTAGAATCTTACAGAAAACTGTGAATGTGAGGGAAAATAGCATTGTACAAAACTGCACACACACAGCTGACTCAGCGTTTGATCTAGAGGTGAATAAATACGATTTGAAGTTCAGATCCTTTCCAACAGATGCACTTGTGTATATTTACAGTGACACCACAGATGATGTACTGATGCCAGATGTGAGATGTGAGTGCATAAAAGGGGACTAACACTAGTATTTGTCTTGAAGAAAAGTTGAGGTTTAACTATTGGTCAGACCTATAAATTGTGGAAATTCTATTACAGTAAGTTCTCTCTTCTCATGACCAGTAAACAAATTGAAACATTTTGAATTGATATGATATTGTGCCAGCTCATAGCCCCACTGTCACAATTAAGATGGACATTGTGCTTTAATTTTGAAATTCTGTGGGTCAACAACGTATAATTTTCACCGAAACACTGTCTCAACCTCCATTGGAATAAACACACAATATAGATTTGCATAGTGTTATTAAAAGCAGGGGCGGATGAGATGGCAGTGTTGCCAGACTAATATCTCAGCGTGACTCATGAGCCTGGCCTTTCAAACTATTTTTATGTATCATTTTAATGAAGACACAAAAGATGACAGTTTCAAGCTCTATGTGCTGACGGTGATTCATCTCGGCCTGAGGGTTTTCTGCATTATTTATGGAAGACAGCATGTTTTCATATATAATGTTTCAAGCCAGCCGCAGTCGGTTTACACTTCTCTGCGAACACATACACACACATTTTGTTCTCGCACACAGGACTGGTCAGCGAATCAGATCCATCCGTTACTTCCTGTTTCTCCGGTTCACCTCTGGGCTCTGTGGGGAGTGTGTGACAGGAGCCTGAGTGGTGGGTTGAAATGTCACCTTCATTAAGCTGATCCCCAATCAATAGAAGGGCTCTGAAGTCCCACAGCGGCTAATCATACAGGAGAGGTCGGTGCAGGGGAGAAGACACAGGCAGAGTTGTCACTTTATCTTACTCAAAACACATTTTGCTGCAACACAAAAGGAAATCGATTCCAACAAAATTAGTATGGTAAAGTATACATCTGCCGAGGCTCACAGACGGCTAATAAATCACTGGGATCAGCTTTCTCACAGCTCAATTCCAGTAATTCTTAATAAAGCTTCTTAGCTGCCTCACACTGACACTATTTTACTGGAGTTTAATCAAATTTTAGTTCAAATGTCAGCCGTTGAATAACTTTGTGTTGGAACAAAATATCCAATCTATTCAAACAAGCAGGTCTGATTTCACCTCGCGCTGTGAAGTGTCTACCTGTAGGTTTGTTTACAGCTACACAGACTCCACTGCTGTTCCCTTGTTCAGTGTCAGCTGAGTGGCTGCGATAACTGGCTAAAAGTACACGAACAAGTCTATGTGCTAGTAAATGACTTGAATAGATGTTTTTTTTTTGGATTTAATACATTTTGTCAGCTGAGGTTACACTAAATCACATAAAACATTCAGAACATCAGTCAACATTAAATTAAATTGACTAAAAACTAAGCGCTCTGTTTTTTTTAACAAGCATTGTTTTAAAGTGACACAGGATTAAATAAAACACACGTGGAAACATAAAATGTGAACAAACAGCAGTAGAGGAGCAGCAAAAGCACAGAAGTGTCACAGTGTCACAATAGCACACACAGATAAAGCTCGAAACTAAATGAAGATGAACACACAAAAACTATATACCGTGATCAATATATCAGATAAAAAACACAAGTTATTGTGAAATTGTTTGTAACATCTTCTACACCAGGACCTGATTGTTGGTGCTGGACAAATTAAATAAAACTATGAGAATCAGGATTCTCACTTAAAATGAGATACTGCGCAATATAAATTCTTTCTCCATGAATCTTTGAACGCATCGTATGACTCAGGCTCAGCTGAATGAGAGCTTCAATCAGAGCCCACCCTGGCAACTGAGGGAGCAGAGCGTTTAATTTTTCAACCAAAACCAGTAAAAGATGTTACAACATTTTGAAAAGTGATTTACTAACGAAATGTTTAAGCACAGCTGCAGTCGCTGTGCTTGTTATTATGTGGTGGGAGCCTGACACATTCCGGCTGCCAGGTGATTACACCTCCACCTCCACCCGGCCCCGCTTTTATTTTCAAATGTTTGCCTTCATATTGTGAAATGAAATGTGTTTTTGTAAAATAATGTAGATACATTTACAGTAAATGTCAGAGGACTCTAAGACGTTAAGGCCTGTTTATGCCGAAGCACTTTTCATCCAGATGTTGCAGTTCATCCCTCCGGCCTGCTGGGACGCTTTGGGTTTCATCCCGTCATGTCAACTGTTGCCATTTCCTGTTTGCTCCCTGTGTTGCAAATTGTGTAGTTAGTTTCACCTGTGTCGTCTTGTTTGTGCACAGTTGTTGTTGATTTGTTTTTGATGTTACATTGGTTTCACCTAGTAATCTTCCTGTCTTAAGTCAAGGTTTGTTTGTCCTGTGTGTTATTCGTTCTGTGTCTAGTATGAGTTTTTATTTTTTATCCTCTTCCCTTTTGTTCTTTTATAAAATTACATTCATTATTAATTAATTAATTATTACAGAGTTTGCCCGTTATGCAACACCAAAAGCCTCTACCTCTCCTTATTAGCTTTTACATCTGTATGCCTGCTGGTCTGAGCCAGAATTTCCCATTCTTTGGTCCATTAATGGGATAAATGATAAGTGTTAAAATAAGCTCAGGAGAATTCTAATCTTTTCTCAACCTACAATTTCAAATACTGTAAATATGATCCTATTACTGATCCTGGGGCCCAGAGCAGGAAACAAAGAGCAACATGCAGTACAGTTACAACCAGTTAGTGAGGATTGAGGCTAAAATGACAAAACGTCACAGACAGAGCACATCCTTTCAGAAGATTTGACATAGATTGTGACTTACTTCTGCTACTACAATACTGTTAAAGTTAATGTCTTTAACTGAACACATGAAACATTTACACATTTATTCCAGGAACTTGGCAATAAACAAGTTGTCCATTAGAGACATTACTTGGCATAAGCACCAATGTGCAATCAATCATGTGGTGCTAGTGTCCCCTCTGTGAGTTAATCTTCAGGGCTCTATGAAAAGCTGTATAATGGAGAAAATGTGTCATTTGAGTATAGATGTGTTTACTGTAGCAAAAACATCACTAATAATAAACTGGCATCATTTACATAACTACTGCAAACAAACTCTAATTTCAATTCTGTCAGATAAACTTTGAACTTGGACTTTTTGAATTTGGCCTCATGGACTCAATCCCTTAGCTCCTGCAAATCACTTCCTTTATTTTCTGTAACCTTGAACTTTTTGTTGCATGTTTGTCACTGTTTTTTCTTAGATCCACTTTTTCTTCACAAAACGGCAAAGTTAAGGTAAAGAGCAGATTTTGCATGAGCTTCCAGCTCCTTGTAAAGTCAAACTCAATGTGCAGCACTGATCAGTGATTCTGTCGGCATTGAAGGCCTTTGAGCAGAATTATTCATCAGACAGCATTAGTATCCAAGTCAGACATATTTGTCTATGGGGTTTATGATGAAATAGTGGGTGGGGGAGTCTTCTTACTCTACTAGTCTCCCTTCCTGCACTGATGCTTCTATTTCACCCTCACACTGGTCTGTGCACATGCAAAATCCACTTTTTGGGCATTCTGCTACATTTTTATGACTCCCTGGTTCATGTTAACACACACGCAGTGTGTGTGTTCGAAGTGCACTTGCTACTGTATTTATTTTCCAATCGTGTCTGAGAACGATTTGTGTCGTAGTTCAATTACTGCCTACGTCGAAAGTAAACGGGCCACTCACAGAACCAGCTCTGGTCTGGCCCAGACCCACAATACCAAAACAGTATTTCTGACACACACAGTTGGACAGAGAGTGTCGGGCCTTTAGCCGTTAGCGCTCTGTTAGCTTAGCTTTAGTGAGACATTGGGAAGCTGGATGCTATGACCTGTGACCCCTATGATGTTATTTGTGCTTTAGCAAGAAATGCTGGAAATACATACTTTGAAATGGGCAGTGTGGGCGAGCTACAGGGCTTTGTGGCAGGAAAACCTACAGACACCTTATTGAGGCATTGAAGTCCCATATTCTTTAGCATGTCAAGCAATATAAGCAGCCTCTTTTTAGGAAGTTATATTACCATCACCTCTCAGTCGATTCCCTTAGCTGCTGCAGTGCATTCAGCATCATTAACCTGCGGATCAGAGTTGTTTTGTATAACCTCAAAAGCAGAATTGCCGTCCATGAATTGCTGCAGCTGTGGAGTGAACATCAGAAACTGGGTTCAGGCTGTGGTGCTGTCAAACACCTGTCCTTGAACCAGATATTGATTCTCCTTCTGGTCCCAGAGGAGCTGTTCTGCAGCATATCTTCAGCAGAGTGGAGGGAAAATGTAAAATGGATTCAAGTCAAAACTGAATTCCTTAGTGCTGCGAGAGATTGATTTGCTTAACAAGCTGGATAAGTGGAAGTTGTGTCCACAACTAATAAACATGCAGCTTTGTTTTTCTTCCCACCCAAAAATAACCGTATATAACCAATAAAGAGGTAATTACAGTTCATGGATTACACTTATTTTCACATTTCACACACGAGTTGACATCTTTTATCAATAACAATGCTGAGTTTTCCATAATGATTATAGAGAGCAGAATCTGGTTGGAGTTTCCTACAAAAAGCCATTTCGTGGTTGTGGTTTGATCCTACTATACGACAATATGAATGATTTCTATAAGAGGCCGGTGTGAAATTTCAAAATTTGTCTCTGTTTAATAGTAATTACCTCTGTTTAGAAAAAAATGATACAGACAAAACATCTGATTCCATAAATAATAATACAATTGAAAGGAACATGATTTCTATGTTTTTGAATCCTATACAGTAGTTGAAAAGGAAATTATAGAGATAGTGACCAAATGTGGTAACAAGACAACTACTGATGGTGATGGTGATGGCTGTTAAGTGGGTAATTGAGGGGATATGCAGGCCATTAACTCATATCTTTAACATGTCATTTCGACTCGGGCAATTCCCCAATAGAATGAAAACAGCAAAGGTTATTCTACTGTATAAGTTTGGTGACAAGCACAACTTCACAAGGTACAGACCGGTTTCTCTGTTAACAAAGCTTTCAAAAAAAAAGATTAGATTAATTAATTGACAGATATAAAATCCTCTCTGATTGCCAATATGGTTTTAGGTTGAACAGATCAACATCTTTGGCCACTACTGACCTGATGGAGGACATAACAACTGCTATGGATGAGAAGAAATACATGATGGGGATATAAATTGACCTAAAAAAAGGCATTCGACAAAATCAATCACAAATTATTATTATTTGGCACAAAGGCAGTGAATTTGTGGGCAAGTGAAGGTAAATAGAGTTAGACATTGTATGTGGAGTGCCACAGGGTTCAGTTTTGGGTCCCAAATTAAAAGACTTGAAAAATACTAGAATTGATGTGTTTAAACATAATTATAAAGGCATGTGTCAATGAAGATACAGGCAACAACAGGCTCATGATTAATTAGATAGAAATTTGTGGGAGTGGTGTATGAATACTTATATTATGTAATAATTCTTTACTATAATACTTTATGTGATGTATGTAAATAATACTCTATGGGTAGATTTTGAGAACTGAAAAATTAAAAAGGGACTGAAACATCTTTTTGGTTAAAGCATTAAATTTGAAGTACATATATTAAACATTGTCATTGTCCGTACTGGTTTCGTGCACAAAGGTTACAGATCTGAGCGCAGTCTACACTGGCAGTGGGGGACAAGGAAAAAAGATGGCTCCTGTTAAAGAAGTGTGTTCGCAGAGGGAAGTTATTCAAGATACGGGGACCCAGTTCCTAGAGGGTTCTGACATTGAGAAAACATTTTAATGCAGACTCTCCCACCAGGTCTGGTTGCCTTTTTGAGGAGTCGTCCGTGAGTTGGTTATTTGTTCTTGCCGGAACAGGACATCCACAGTATGGTAGGAAACGGGTTCGAGGCAGACTACTGTAAGTCTTTACCACCAGACATAAACATTGCAAAATTAATGACACGTAAATATGGTGATGAAGGTGTTTCATGTCTCAATGAGTCTTAAATTATTATGGGTTTAAACATTGATTGAAAGGTCAGGTCATGGGTAGGACTAGATAAGTCTAGCTTCTTCTTCTAACTCCATTCAATGTACTAGGTCAATTAAAAGCTGAAATGCATTTTCCTGTATATATGCGAAATTACGTGTGTTGATACTGTACTGTATATCAACTTCATTTACATGTTTGAAAGAATAAAACATTAAACCCTGTTGTCAACACAAAGGTAAACAGCAGCATCCAATTTCAAAATATTCATACAGTAGTAGATCCTGAGCCTTATTACCATCTTTACCTTGTATTTGTTTACAGAAGTTACCTCATTACCAAGATCAAAGCGACAAACATATTCATGAATTCTAATTAACTCTGGTATTATGAAATGTTACCTTATTGTGACATTCTCCAGTATATACATAAAGGGAACTTTTCCTCTGTGGCAGGTCTGAATGCTTTGTCTAAAACTGTTATTACAGCATAGTTTAGTGTCCTGCTGCTGCTGGGAGCGTGGGTGGGTCAGGTTTTCCTACAATTTGCAGTGATGAGCTTTTTCTGGGCATGTGTGGCACCTCTGTGGCCCTGACACTTCTGCCTTGTTCTGACCTGGCTTCATATACAACATTATTTTCTAGTTTTTTGCCAGAGCCCGAAGCCGTTGCGATAAAAACAAACCCTAGTGTTAATTTTCTCTTCTCCTCACTCAGAGAACAAGTTCTGAATATGCTGTAGCAGAATATTATATATTATATATATATTATATTGGGATGAAACTATAACAGAGTGTAATTTCTAACATACTGTATTTTAGCATCATACTTTATCACCTTTTAGAAATAGCTGGAAACAGCATAAAATATTTAAACTGTATTCATACAACAATCGCTGCAAATGAGAAGTCAAGCGAAAATGCAAACTCATGAAAATGCAATGCTAAAGTATGTGATTATTAAGTCACACAGTAAATAGTGAGCTAGCAAATGATGTTGACCGAGGTTCATTTCCTAATGACTAATTTCCTAATGTGTAAATAAAGTCTGAATATGTATTAAATGCTTTTTTTGAAGTTTTCAATTACCTGTGTCTGATGTTGAACCACTGTCATTACTTAGCAGACACACAGGAGACTTTATAAAAGGCAGTAGTACTGTAGTACACGTCTGAATCTATAGGTCTCTGCTCCTCACTGGCCGCCGCGTCTCCCATGATTCCATTACAGGCCCTGGTTCCTGCTGACCTTAACGGTTCTCTCCTCGCTCTTATCGTCTATGCAGTAATAACAGCTCTTTGGCCCCTAAGAGCAAAGCTACAATTGCTGACATAATGGACTTGTTTTCCTCTGTGCATGGGAGGATGTTGCCTACAGTTACGTCCAGTTTATCACTGATAAATCCACGTTTCTGAAACCTGACCCCCCCCCCCCCCCCCCCCCCCCCCACATGCACTACAAATATACTCGCTTACAGTAAACATGTAATTCGTCACCTACACACTTACATGTAAGTACTATGTGGTACCATTATAGACTGTGGAGCTAAGCAGCACAGCTCATTTATGGGGAAGGAACAGGAAAAGGGAAGATGGATGTGGGCAGACTCTCAGATGGTGATTACTGGACCTTTCTCTAAAGCCTCCACACTACGACTGTAGCACAATAACAAAATAAAGAAATAAATAAAACGGGTCCACCTGCCTGCTCAACAAATTACAGAGCAGAATGAAAACGTCAAGGTTTGACTCTGAGTATTATTTCTACTTGAGCTGTCAGCAAGTTTCAGCTCTTTATGTTTCAGGTGAACATGAATGGCACACAGTGTTTAGATATAACAGTATAACAGACAGAGACAGAGAAGGTAATGAAATGATTTTTAGAAGAGTTCTGTGTTTTCTGTTATATGGATAATTTTATCCAATCTATGAATCTCTCTCATACACTTGTAGGTTTCATAATTCTCTGCTTTCACCTATATTCAGCGAAGTCCTTTTCGGCTGCAGTTTCTAACTGCAGGGACGTTCCAGATCCATTTTCTTAACGGGGTGCTGGAGCCTATCCCAGCTGGCTACGGGCGAGAGGCAGGGTACACCCTTACGAACACCATTTAGCGCATCAGACAGTAACTGATAGGAACTGTATCGATCACGTGACTTTTCCAACGTGAGACGCGCATTGACACAGTGTTTCACTCTATGAGCTCGACGCATCGGTGTTGCTGGAACCATCACTACTACTGCCTGACTTTGACCGCCGTCTTTCTGGGCCTCAACCTGTGCTTTACTTCTTATTAAACCCTCTAAACTCTAAACCAGTGGTCCCCAACCTTCTACCGCCACGGACCGGTTTAATGTCACAATATTTTCACGGACCGGTCTTTATGGTGGAGCGGAAATATGACCCTAACCCCAACAAAATAAAATGTTACGATCGACATGAAAACTGGTATTTTGTATTTATAATAATAAATGTGCATCCACCATGTGTGCAGCTTTATTAGCAGCATCCTTGTAACATGGCCTAACCAGTAGTGAGAATAACAGTGAGATACAGTAGCCAGTCTGGCATCATGGTGCAGCACTAACAACCTGGAGCTCAATGCTCTGAAGACAGTGGAGATGACAGTGGACTTCAGGAAGCCCCCCCCTGTGGTGTGTGGTGCCCTGCGCCAGTCCATCGCAGGGCAACACATAGACAGACAACCATTCACTCACACACTCACACCTACGGGCAATGGAGAGAGGCCAATCAACCTAATGCACGTCTTTGGACTGTGGGAGAACGTGCAAACTCCACACAGAAAGGCGCCAGGGCCGCCTCCGGGAATCGAACCCAGAACCTTCTTGCTGTGAGGCGACAGTGCTACCCACCGCACCACCGTGCCGCCCCCAGACACCTTCCTCTCACTGAATAATTTTTTCCTCCCAGCTCTGACCCCATTCTACACCTGGATGGTTGTCACGTCACAGTCATTCTTCAAAGTTGCCCCCCAAAATAATCCAGGGAAGCCTTGAGCTGCACTCCAGAGATGCCTTCACCACAGCAGAGTGGATTATGCTGCAGAAATGGTTTGCGTATTGATTTTGTTTTGTGCTTTTCTCCCGCTGTGAAATGTGTCACTATAGGAAGCTGTTGTAAACGCTCTGAATTCAAACTTGACAGAGTCGCCGTCCGAGTCTGCAGCGGTGCTTCACACTGAGAAAACAGAATCTGACTGGAGTCCAAGAGTGTCTGTGTCTGAACACACTGGTGGCTTTCAATTAAAAATGTATGCAAGGTCTAAAATGCTGCAGCTTTTATCATCAGAGAACGTTTAGTGATGAGAGACACTCACTTCTCCTGCTTCTATTCTAGTGGAGGTGGAGTTGACAGTGTGAGGACACGGGACGCAACGGAAGACGACATCACCTGCGTCTTACTGACAAATCAATGAAAGAGCTATTAACAGGGCCTCAGGGAGCTTAGTCTCAGCCAGTGACATGTTCTGTCTGTGTGGCCTCAGAGACTCATGACAGACACAAGTTACTTGTTTATTTAACAGAACTGTAATTTTGCATGCACGCATCGGAACGCTCGAGTCGCTGCTTCTAAAGCTAATTGAGTGGCCCAGTGGCAGACTGACATCCTGTGTCCAGAACCCGTGACCCCTGAGCGGTGATGGGGTGAATGGATGCAGAAAAACACAGACACCAGTGACCAACTCATTTTAAATGTCAAGGTTTTACTGGAGATAATGCATTGTCATGTTTTATTTAATGTCTGTATAAAATGAAGGTTAAGTGGCCAGTCACTGAAATCACCACAACCGTGCCAGGAGCACGTTTCCTTTTTAAAAGCCAAAGTTCTGAGGACACGGACCAGGGGATTAAATGGGACATGCTTGTGATTGGGCTGCGCCAGTGGAGGTGAGTCTGGTTGGGAGAGGTGAACAGAAACCGGCTACAGTACTTAACCATCTGCTGCTTCACTTTATCTGCAATTCAACTGAAAAACCTAAACTACCGCAAGATAAGATGAAATAAGGCATCACTGTGAAATGACAGGCGGATATAGGACATAAAAATCAGCGAGAGCTCACTTCAGAAGGTGTGTTGCCCTGTGTTTGCCTCCCACGCGCATCATTTCATGAGCAGGAATATTAAGTCATGCATAAAACAGATAATGCTTCATTTTATTCCACTTGAGACTTCTTAATGACCCGCCTCTGTCTCGCTGTCTGTCTGTCTGCGCTTTAATCCCTTTCAGTGTCCTCCCTTATTGCCCACTCATTCTGCCTCATTTAGTTCTGATTAAAATGTGTTCACTGATCTCACTCTACTCGTTCGTACTGTATCTGCCACTTTTTTCTGTTCTCCGCAGCCTCGTATCCACTTTCCTCCAGTTCTGCAGGAAGTAAAGTCCTAATTTGGAATCGACCTGATTTCGGTGGGTGGTCGTGGGTCTGACTTGTTGGTGTGCACAGTACATTCCTTGACCGGATGGGAAAATTAACCATTTACTCATTACTATATTACTATACTATAACGAGGCCTCCAGAAGTGCACGTGCTCCATTTTTTATATTTTCCTGATGTAATGAAGGGAGCAGTGACATAATCCACTACACCACAGCCTTGATGACAGTCAATAGACAGATTCTGTGAATTCCTCCTTATAATCCAGTCTGCAGGAAAAGCTGAGATGAACCAGTAAAGCCAGGAAATTAAAGTTCAAACAAAGTACAATTTAAATATATGAATTTGATTTTCAATTTAGCTTTTGCCTCAAACTTACAAAAAAGCATAGCTGGTGTTTAAATACAAACCAAATACAAAGTTCATGCCTTCAGGTCCGTCTCAGTGTGTTTGGTATTGAGGGATTTGCAGCACTTTTTGATGATGTGATCAAACCTTTTAAAACCAAACCATCAGTGTTTCCGTTCAGACGCCGTCCTGGCTCAGGGTTCCACTCCAGCTTATCCTGCAAAACACCACATGCCAAATTATGCAGATCTTCCCATAAAACATCCACAAGCTTGTCGTAAGCTCGCGGATGCTGCGTCTGGCTGCATCATTCTCCCTGTGGTTCGCATTGTGAGAGCTGCTGCTCTTTAAACAGTCCTTTTCCATTAGCCCGCTGACTCTGAGCCATGTGTGAACGGTCAGTGTCATCAAAGCTGTTTAACGGTCGCGTCATTTAAAGCCGGAGTCTGATGTCTTATTGTTCTTGTTCTTACTCCATTGTCGCCGTTTTGGTTCTGCTCCAGACTGGCGTTGACCTTTGTAGAGGGATAATCCACTGAATCGCTCAGCCAGCCTTAAAGAGCTTTTTATTTACAAACTGTCTCCTGGCATTTCAGACTCGCTCGCTCCGTCCCCGAGTCTCCCGTGATCCTCTCTCTCTCCGTCTCCGACTCCTCAGCTGTTTGTTTCTGTTTGATCCCGCTCACTAAACAGGCCCTCGCTGGGGAGGGGTCAGGAGTCACACCCGCTCCATAAACGGACCATGTGTGTGTGAGCTTTGTGAGGCTTTTCTCTGTTTTATTTGGGCTTTTGCAAAGCCGTGTCCAGCACATGCACACTCACAAAGCCAAGAATGATTAGCAGCCTTTTATGCCTATTTTGTGTTTAATTTCCTTGTGTCTTACATTAAATGTACAGCCTTCATTTTATTTCCAGTACTGTATGTACAGTAATCTGGCATTTGTATGTGTGTGTGTGTGTGTGTGTGTGTGTGTGTGTGTGTGTGTGTGTGTGTGTGTGTGTGTGTGTGTGTGTGTGTGTTTCTGGTAGATTTAATTATCAATCCTCCAGATGAAAGACTTGGCTCATGCAGTCAAATTATCACAGACTTTATAAATTAACACTTTAGAAAATTAAAAACACACACACACACACACACACCTACACAGTCTGAGATGTGCTAATGTGAGTGTAAGTGTGTGAGACAGACAGAAAAAGAGAGAGAGAGGTACACATTGTAAACAGTATTCAAACATAACAAAATAAATATAACTATCATTGTGTGTTTAAGTTATTTACAGCCTAGTGAGAAACCATAGTTTCTTCATTCTAAGTGTCGTTACTTTCACATTTACTGTAGAACTTTAGAACAGTCAGTGCAAGAATTGAGACTGAACCAGCTGCACTGGCTGCGACGTCTCCACTGGTCGTCCTGGAGTCTGTGCACATAATATTATTGTGTCATAGCGTTTGTTTGTCAGACACTCCACACCACACAACACGCTGTGGGCTGCATGCGGTGCCTGTTGGCAACAGCAAAACAAAAGCGGTGACAGAAAGAACCCAGAGCCAGCGACATGCACGCCTACATGTGCACGCATGCAGTTTGCATGAAGTGACAGGGAGGAACAGAGCAGCACAGACGTGCAGTCTGTGACAGAGACAGCCTGCTTTGAGGATCAGTGTGGTAACGTGGTTATTACAGTAAGTCTGTATGTGTTTTGATCTGTCAACCAGGCTTTCGAACGGGCCTTTAACATAATTTCTTCATGTGTTAATGTGGGTGCTTTATTATACTCATTCTGTCCTCGCTGGTGCGTACAGCTGTCCTCGAGCTCGACACAGAGCAAACAGGTCTCCTCCAATAAGTCCAGCACACAGAACCTTCCCTTTCATTATTTTATTAGAGGTGATGTAAAATTGTAACACAAACAAAGGTATGCATTACCATTCAATATTTATCGTCGAGGAGCATTCTGAAGTCTATCAAACAAGTGCCAAAACTTACAATCATGTGTTCTTTAGGGAACGATGAAAGAAGAGAACCTCAAAAAACATCACCAGATCACGTCTCCTAGTTAACCCTATGGAAGCTCCAGGAGCCCACCTGTAGCCACAACAGCCCTCTCTACTGTATGAGGCGCCGGCACCATGTTGCTCCTTCGTCTTCACCTTCTGCCCGTTCTGTCTACTTCTCTCTCTTTCTACTTGTCCACGTCTTGTCTTTAAATCTCTTCAACCAGCTTCCTCCTGTCAGCAGCTGTCAGAAACCAAACCCACAGTACATCTGTAGCGTTGACCCTGCCTGTGTCTAGGTGCAGAACTGCCTCCATCCCATCAGGTGAGGTTGGTGCTGCAGGTCTGTGGACTACACCTACTGTGTCAGACAGATGCTGCAAATGCAAAACACCTCTGGATGGATGAAGCACCATCCTACATGTTCTACTGTTTATGGCCCCAAAAGCAGAAGCAGTGACACTAACATGACCGACATCCTGTGATCATGTTATATCCAAGTGATAATTATGCATTGTTATATTAGTGATAGGCGCATTGTGTCAAAATGCTAAACAGGGAAACAGACAGGCTAAAAGCAGAAGGTTAATGGAAAAAAAACATTATATGCATTAAAGTTTTCATATCAACGTTTCTCAAAAAAATTATTTTAATTTTGATTTTTTTTAATTATGTTTCCCTAATACTAAGATTTGTTTTCAATGTCTCAAAAATGTTAAACACCCAGCTTGAAACAGGCTGGTGTGACACAGTGAGGACATTTTGGCTGGTCCTCACTTCTTTCAAGGCCTGTTTGAGGGTTAAGATGTGATTTTAGGGCTGAGGTTAGAATTGAGTTTTGGTTCGGATTAGAGCAAAGGTTAAAGCTAAAGCTAAAGGTCTGCCTTTAGTTGTGACGGTTTGGGTTAGGGAAGGCATTATGACTCATTCGATCTGTCTGTATTAAAAAAACATTCTTCATCAGGATCACTTCAAGGTCTGATATTTTACTCCTCTTTTACCAAATAAAATTTGTAGGAAAGTGCCAGAAAGGCAAGGACATGAATCATTAATATTCAAAGATACTTTAGATTGAAGATTCACTAAAGATAATAATCGCTCCAACAATTGACAAATACTCCAAAAACTCACCATCTCCTCCAGTGTCTGATTGGCAGTTTTAGCCAAATTAGTGTTGACAAGAAGTGACTTTTGTGAACTTTTGTTTTGTTGAATACTGCTGCACTGTAGAAGAAGCTATAGCTGTAGTTTAAAGTTCAGTATGGTCAAAAGAATGTAAGCAAGATTTAGCACAAATAGACGTTGAGATACAGTATTCATGCAAGAGCAGTTGGTTTAAACATAATTATTAACTATTAAAATGATGACAATGAGACAAAACAATGACGTCAGTGTGAGCAAACGTCAAACCCACCAGGTATGAACCAAGATGCTGCTTTTCTCCTCTATTGCAGATGTATATGAAAAGAGATGAAAAAGCTGAAGGTGGGTTCAGACTTTCAGATTTCGCTATCGCCGGGAATAAAAGAGAGGAGAGAGAAACGGTGTGAGAATAGTGAAGGTTGAACAAGAAAGAGGAGGATTACCTTGAAATAAGAATGTGTTTGAAAGCAAGGTGGAGCGAGGCAGAGCCAAGACACAGAGGCAGGAAGGGAGAGAGAAGAGAGAGCGGGAGAGGACATGAGCAGGTAAAGAATAGACTTAAGGGAGAAAAGGAGGGATGAGGGAGTCGGAAAAAACAGGCTTGAAAGCAATTCAAAGCAAAGGTTAGGGAGGGAAAGAGGAGAGCAAGGTAGACAGAGGAATCCTGTTAACCACTGTGGAGTGAGAAATAGGATTTTGTGTCACATTGCTCCAGCAAATTGCTGCATGCTACCGGCTTACAGGCGATAGCTACCGCTTCGTCTTGACATATAGAGCTTTTCAAAGACCGGCCAACAACCCAAAGTCGCTGTGCTCCGACGCTCAAACAGGAGCCTGAACCGCTCAGGATGAGGCGGCGGCTGCTGAGGTCATATCTACTGTAGATGCTGATAAAGTCTTGGCCTGAATAAAAAAAAAAACATGCATGGCTTTACACAGGACACAGTATTGAGATTATATATTTTACTTTTATATACAGTACCAGCAAGTTTCAGTTTTAGTCTTCTTGAGTCTGGGGGAAAACATGATTATATGATCAAGGTAAAACTGCAACATCATGGTTCGGCCACTATAACAACTAGCCTTGGTTTTACTGGGAAAAGGACACGAGCAACTCTTAGTTCAACCAAAACGTGAAGCCTGACCTGGGCCCTTTAGTGCATTGCTTGATCCACAGCATTATAGATCAGACCTAGCTTCTGTGCTGTTTTTGGTTTTATTGTTTTAGGAGGTCTTTATGAGTTTTTGTGTATTATCCTCACGTTAACACTTTCGTCCAAGTAAAACATTCTAAATTGTCTTTGTTTAAAATGTGCCATAGCTGATTTTCTTGCTATGAGAGTGTATTGGCAAATTGACTAAAATAGCAAATTTTTGATTTCAAATAATCCATTCAGCACATGTCCTGATTTTTCAATTATTCTTAATAGGACCCAATTTAGAATCATTGTGTATTAAATAACTGTTGTGTTTAATAAGCAATTTGTATATGGTTTTGAAATTTTAATTTTTTTAAACAGCTGCAGACTTTTCAAAGCAAAGGTTAGGGAGGGAAAAGGAGAGCAAGGCTCACATTTTTCACAATTAATTCATTGATAAATCGAAACAACCACACCTGAATGTGAACGCCATTTTCTTTGATGGTGATACAGAACAGAGAAAGAACGCGGTGAAGATGCAGTAAAGGGTCTGTATCGCTGACGTAGCAGAGGATGATGAGCTGCGGCCGTATCCTGGAGCTTTGACAACAACTGCTGCTTCATACTGTTACTGACAGAGCCAATAAAAACCCACAGGCATATGTGTGATGAAGCTGGAGAGGGGAGACGTGATCAAAGAGCCCAGACTGACATCCAATGGCTCTGTCAGGTCTGTCTGCTGTTTACCAATATAGAAATGACTCCACCTTTAATTTAGTGCATTCAGACATTGTAGCGCCTCTGTAGAAACTCCACACATAACCTTGTACTGCTCCTACAATGCACAATATTCCTATATTGTACTCAGTATTGTGCTCAGTGATAAATAGCACGTCATGAGGCATTTGGAGTTTGCAGGCTGCCTGTGTCCGCACGGGTTCTTCGTACTCCTGCAGAGACCTTCCTCCCACAGCTTCACAAACTGTACCTTAAACAGTAACCATAGTATTAAAAGTCACGTCAGGACAGTTTTGATTGGACCTTGAGGCCTGATTCAGACTTAAGTGGGCAAAAAATGTGTGTAAAAAGTAGCTTATTAATGCATCAGGGTTAATATTATGGGGCATTAGCTGGTAGTTGCGTGTTTAAAGGTGAGAGGAAGCTGTTTGGTATTTGACGAAGCTCATAATTACTTCGTCATTTGAATACGCTGAAGACTGTGCTGCAGTGTTGGAATGCGTGTTTACAGGTTGTCCACCATTTAGCTCTTTATTGAGCGAATAATATGCAAACGACTCTGCTTGTGTTTCCTGATAAGCGCATGAATGGGGCTGCGCCCAAGAGATACCGACTGTGTCAGGACGTGCAGGAGTGTGTGTGTGTCTGTGCAAGACTATTTTTGACATTTCCATATGAATCAAATTTTATTTACGGCACCTGTGTGACACTCAGAAAATCGGAGGAAAATTACCTTCTACTGTAGCTAGGTCTCAACAGAGGAGATAAAAGGGAACAGTGGAGGGTTTTACTTCAGGAGGAGACTTGCAAACTAAGAGTGGGTCTAAACAGGTTGTAATTAATTTGTCTACTGAGGACCTAAAAGAAGATACTGTACAATTGGAAATAAGTATGATTTTAGCACTAATTACAATTAAAGCAATTACTTACAGTAACACTCACTTAAACCACCAGTAATCACCTTTTGCAGCACCTATGCTATTGTGGGCGTGGTCTGACTATCTGACCACGCCCACAATCTGAAATTAAAAACATATTTAACACCTAAACCCGAAACAGTGACAGCAGCTGGAAAATGACATTGGCTGTTAAAGGTTCACATGTTTCAACAGTTCACCAACAACAATAAGAAGTTAATTACTTTGCTCAAGGGCACAATGCAAAGAAAACAATCATCCAGTCCTCAGGAACAGACAATGTAATAAAACATTGGGAACACGATTTGGAATCGATTAAGATGATAGAGTATTTAATAACGTCATTATCGCAGGTGCACTGGGTGAGTGCTGGAAAGAAGCAGGCTCCCAGATGTGCCTCTCTCCATTGATCAAGGCATTAGCAATACATCATAGAGTAATGAATTGGAAAATCAAAGCAAGCTTCCTGTGCTCTCACCACTCATTTGACATTTCAAACCAGCAACAAGCGAACACTGCAAACAAATTATCGGCTTGCGAGGCAGCCTGACCTTGATGTTCCTGCTGCAGTGCAGCATCACGTGCATCTTTTCTCACTGGCTTTGTGACCACTGGAGAGATTTTTATGTGAAATGGTTTTTCAGGAAAGATTATTGGAATATAATAAGAGCGGGGCAGCAAACATAACCCTTCCCTCTGCAGGGCTTTGTCATGTGAAAGAAGTCATGCACTCTGCACGGCAATTAGAAGCAGTGTCACCTGAGGCCAGTGTGTTAATTGAATCTAAAAGTAAGTACTATGAACGCAGAATGTTCTCTGTTCCTGCCTAAATATGATCTAAAGCCTTAAAAAATAAATAAATCAAACTCAGCCAACATACACCCATTAAGGTTTTATGTGACCCTGCAATAACCTCGACCCAAATGCAGTTGAGTTCAGCAAATTGTACAGCACAGTGGAAGTTCAGCCTATAGCCCCCGTATAGACCAACTCCAGCTCAGATGGTCACACACTGTAGTCTCTCTGTATCTCCATAGAGATGTAGCCTTTAACAAACATATTTAGATTTAGGTAGATAAACACATGTATCCTCATCACATGTGCATATTGGCATGTTTCCATCACAGTCCTCCCGAAGGAAACAGTCCCATTTCACAGTACAGCCACAATCCACTTTTATTGTGTTCTGCTGCTTTTCTATCATAATGTCTTCTTTCATATGCAGGTCACTCATTCACTGCTCAAATAAGAACAAGTGCAGCCATTTTTACACTTTCTAAGAACGAATCTGAACGTCCGTGTGTCTTATGATGATTCATTTTGTCTGAAGTGGGAATTCACTCCGCAAATGGATTCATTCCTTGTACAAATTCTGCAATTATTTGAACGCGGACACTTCAATCCAGCAGCGCCACGTGGAGCATTGATAAGCGGGAGACAGTGTGTGTGAACAGGTTCCTCTTTGGGAGCTTCGTGATCTGAGAGAGTTCAACCCGCTTGTTTACTGGTTAATTACTGTAGCAATTCATGCATTTAAACTAACAACTACAATGTGTTTAATAGATGATGCAGAAGAAGATGCTTAATATGAACAACATCATCATCACCACCACCAGGTTTTCGTTGTTCCTTCAAGTGGTCCCACAGTTTTCCACTCGGCCTGTTATCGTGCTGACGTAACACATTCACAGCTGACTAATAGTCTCCACTGCAGAGCTTTTATTGTGTTCTCTGCTGCATTGCTTGCTCTAATGATTCTCTTAGACACTGAGCAGAAATCATTTGATTGGCTCTGCTGCTACTTTATTTGATTAGCTGTCTGCACATCATGTTATTCGAAGTTGAATTATTTCCATATCGAATAAACTCTATGGAGCTCCCTCCATCCTAGACATTGATTTATAACTCACAGGAAGCAATGTTGTGCTCCTCTGTCCCTTAAATGATCATTTCTCTCATCACCCATTAGTTGACTGAGGCAACAACTAATGGGCAGCGATATCTCGTTGCGATATTGAAGACTGCAAGAATGACTGACAAACAAAGACAGAGTGAAAACACGCTGAGAAACCCATTCAAATCACACAGAGGAGTCATTCTTCAGAGCAAAGCATCCGTCTCAAAGCAGCTGGTTATTTTGGCAGGAGCTGCTGTGCAGCTCATGGTCCCCACATTTCTGGGCTGTCAAACCAAACTGACCTCAGCCCAGTGGGTTATTACAGCACTGGGTGGGCACAGTCGGCAGAAAGTGCATTGAAAAGTGGCGTCTATTCAGAGTCCGTCCCTGTTAATACTTAAACAACACCTTCGTAGCTATGGCAACCTCTGGTAGAGTCATAAAACTCGTCTTTGCAGCCAGTAAAGGGTTAAACAAATATTCTCCACACTAAGCTAAAGGCAGCATGTTTTTCAAGTGAGCAGACATCAGAGTGCAGATGTTTGGTTCCGGCCTCATGATTTGCTAATATTATCATTGTGCTCATTTCTATTGTTAATAGGATTATCATTTTTATTTGTGATTACTCTTGTGGTCTCTTTCTCTGTGTTTCTCCTGCTCCACCTGTCAGCTCCCAAGGCTGAAACCATTGCTATGCACATCAACTGTAATCATAAGTCACCAATAAGGAGGCGCATGGACTTTTATTACAGCTGGAACTCCACTGGAAAAGGCAAAGCTGTTAACACATGATCCAGGACAAACTACAGGTAGGAGACCCAGGCGCCAACACACACCCAACACACACCCAACACACACCCAACACAACGCTGTGGGTGCCTCTGGCCCCAGGTGCGAGCTGACTCCAGCATTGCCCTAACTAGCTCAGTGAGTTTAACAAATAATTATCAGAGGGAGTTTGAGGATAAAACTAAAGAAAAATACAACACAAGTACTAGTAGCTGCTTATGAAAAATAAATATGACAAATCTATCAAATCTCCTAAAAAGACACATTTCTAGAACCGGAAAATAGCTTTTTAGGGAAAGCAGCAGCCTGATGTGAGGTAGAACCAGTATAATACATTTCCACTCAAGTCTCCATTGCTGGTACAATATGTGATGATGCAGTACTTTGGATGAGCGAATAATTTTGTGACTACAGCTTTTTATATTATGCAGTATTTAGCACTGGGTGAATGTTGGAGTAATGCCCTTTAGGCCCTCGTTCCTCCTGCACTCATGCAATGTTGCAATGTAGCTACAAAGTTATTCTGCTGAAAAAAATTTAAAAAAAATAAAGTAAATAAAGCAGAGTACAGATGCATATTAACCCACCTGCACAACAAGAGACAAATAACAGAGTACATTAGGATGCAAACCTGAGCCAAAAGAATAGACCGTGTGCAACTAGAACATTTTGTTATCGAAAGGTCTTTCATTGTATTTATTTATTTATGTATTTTTCATTTATATTTAAACCATGTAATCTAATTTATTAAGACAAACAGTCACACATTGGAAAAAATTATGCATGCAGACACAACACAAACAGGTGTTAGGTGTAACTATACTAGACTCACAGACTTTATTTATTTGTACTTTATTTAGTTGGGATATTGGATTGATAGGAATTATTAGCACCAATTTTATTTAATTAGTATTTAATGTCTTTCCTGTAAATCAATGTGTCAGTTTTGGTTTCAGCTTCCCCTCCGCACTATGACTCTCACAACATGCCGACTAACACGCTGTGTGTGTATGTACTGTATTCATCGATGGGTTCAGTACGTGTGTGTTTGCGTGTGTGATAGACACCAGGAAGTGAGCAGTCTCCTCCTAATCAATGATTGGGCCAGTTATGGCCACCTGACGCCGTAACAGTCAAAGTGTTTGGACTAATCAATACACACACACACACACACACACACACACACACACACACACACACACACACACACACACACACACACACACACACACACACACACACACACACTGTTTTGCGACTGCCTGTAATCAGTCTGGCGGTGGCAGCCAGCGATGGCACATTGATTCTCCCACTTCTTTGTCAGACCTGGTCTTTACCCTTTTTCTTCGGGTCTCCGACCAGCTGACACGTTCGCTCTCTCTGTCGCTCCATTAGTTTTGCTTTCTTTTCCGTACTCTCCCTAACCTTTTGCCTGTCGTTTCCTCCTTCACGTCTCACACCTTGTTTTTAAGTTGCAGAGATTGCCTGTTTGTTCCAGGTGTTCCCAGGTTCCTGTGGTTCATGTGTTTCACAGCTCCTTTGCTTGTGTGGGGAACTGATTTGAATCACATCATGGCCATGCTGAATCAAAGTCATGTGTCAAAGTCATGACTGTGCAGGTCCTAGAGTGGATCTTTGTAGACTGGAGCCAATAAAACACACATGGTGTAAAGTGCATGAACAATATTGTCTCATCGGCAGCTCACAGGCTGAAGGACTGACGTTAACGCGTTTAGGGACGTCTCACAGTTACAGTAGAGGTCAGTACAAGCGCTGCGTCTCCTGGAAAGCAGAACAGAACTTGTTCTTTTGTGCATCTCTCAGTCTGGGCTCCCTCTGGGTTTTCTAACCTTTGTTCGGATTTCACAGCAACAAGCGGACGAGTTGAACCACCACAGGGCAGAATTAAACATTTCCAGCGCACAAACCTACAGTTAGCTGTTATTTTGAGTCTGCTCAGAGTGGACTGAGGGTCAAATATGCACGTTTAGCTTTTTTCAGCACACAGAGACCAACACTCTCCACTTGTTGTAAAGCAGCATTTAGTTTGAATAACTTGCTTCATGTGATGTTTAGTCTCCATCTGCTTTGACCCAGTTTCGGTTGCGTCCCCCTAAGCAGAGGTGCCGTACGACTCCAGGAACGCTAATTCTTCCACAGCAGCCACTGATAACGTGGCTGCTGCCGCATGTGTACCAGTGAAATACCAGCCATCCATCAACTACAAGACAACTGTCATACTCATCCATCATCCCTCACTGCTGCAGAGGTGCACGGAGCAGACACACCCAAACCAGCCGCACACACACACACACACACACACACACACACACACACACACACACACACACACACACACACACACACACACACACACACACACACACACACACGCACACAAAAACACACAGAAACGGATTCTTCATCTGCGGCGCGGTACAGTCGCACTCGGAGAAAGAACACACGGCACATATAAAGTGACAGGCACGCGCACACGGGAGTCATTCAGTCCGACAGCTGTATCCATCATTCAGCTGAGTACAGTCACAGCAGCTGGCACGTTCTGCTGCCTGCGTTTTACATCAGCGCTGACTAATAGGAGGCGAGCTCTCTGTGCGGCGCTAAGAGAAGATATCCGTTCGTACTGGAGCTGATGTTTTTATTCCTCTGAGCAGACCTGGCAACCCAAGCATGTGGAGCAAAATGTTATATTGTTGCTATTGTTGACCACATACAGTATATAGTGATGTTCTTCTTCACTGTAATAATTTAAAAAGCTTATATTTTTTGTTATTTATGCAACATATATACTGTATGAAGCAATTCACTTTAATAACAATATTTTTTTATGTTTTTTTCATGTTTTAGATCAATATAAATGTGTTGGCGTTGGCCATAATCCTGATTTGTCTCGTTGGTAGCCTAGTCTGGAAACTGGTTGATTGGTTGGCTCAAACTAAAGAGGCAATCACACGTTTCCAGACACCTCCTGACCTGTTTTAAACTGTTCTTGTCTCTCTTGCCTCAGAGTTATTAGCAGCTTCAGGTCCAACATGACGAGGGCTTCAGACCGGCGTGGCTCAGAACCTCTGTTAATGTCAGAGGGAAAAGAATGTGTCTCCTAGCAGAGCTGTTGGACCTCCTGCCTGTGCCTGATATACCTGATGTACAGTATGTCTGACTTTGTTTACAACATCCGACCACAAGGAGGTACCACACAAGGGAAGCTGTGAGACATTTATGTTTTAAATGTAGTCATTTAATAAAGTCTGGCAGCCAGTGCAGTTCCAGGATCAGTTACGTACCATTACTACTCTGTTCCTTTTTAGTTAGTCAATATGTGGCAACATGTGACAAAGATGTGAAAATGAGCTTGGAGGCCTGTTTTTCATTAAGGAGTCAAGTTCTTTGTCTTAAGTGTGAGTCCTCCAGCTGTCTCATACACTTTGTGTGGGTCCACAGACGTATAAAGACAAGTCAGCCAGTCGGTTACTTAGCCGGCCGGCAGTCACTCAGACAGCTCTATCCATCACAGCTTAGCAAGGTGCCGCCTTTGGTGTGAAGGAGATTTGGTTGCAGTTCAGGACGGAGCAGGGAGGAAGTGAAAACGCTGCGATGCAAGGCAGCAAGCCAGGACTTTCATCATTCAGGGCTGAGGTAGAGTTTTCAGCATCAGACCTCATTTTTCAGCCTCCATTAGAAAAGCAGAGTCAAAGACAGCTGCCTGTCATTGCTCTCACGAAGGTGACCTATAAACACATCCTGATAGGACTAAAAAGGAAAAGACACAGCCGGCGTGGATGTGAGCTGCCATTGTCATAAAGTCTCATATGAAGACACGTGATTTAGATTCTTTTGATCATCTTTACTCGTGTTTGTTAATCTTCTATCACTGCCTCCATACAAAAATGAGTCAACAACAAATATCTGGTGCTACAGGCTCCAAACTAATCTCTGTGGGACACAGACAAAGTGGAACGTGATTACTATCGCTTCCAGGTGATGCAATCTCAGATGTGTTCACTCAGTCGATGTTGTCTTTATCTGTCTGGCCTTCATTGCTTCCCTGCGCTGCCACTGTGGGCTTTCAATCTTCTAACAGGAAGCCTCCAAAACACTGCGCTGTGAACAGGATCGAACAAAATGAACAAACTCATCTGTGGCCGAATCTAAAATGGAATTTGGCCAAAGACGTATGACTATAAAGGCTACACAAGGGTCGGAAGCAGACGCAGACATCTGCTGTACTGTATAACCGAAACATGTTCTGCAAAAAAGATGCACATGTGGAAAACATCAGGGAGGGGTTTCAAAAGAATGGAAGCAATCAAATCAACAATATTTAGTAAAAGTTTTTGTTTTTGAGACAGCAGAGAGAAGCTCCCACCTCCTCACCTCTGATTGAGGCAGTAGAAGTCCCTCACGTGTGTCTGCTGCAGCTTTTCTTCTTACCCTTAATCACCTGCTTGACTCTATCACTGCTGTAGAGGACACAATCCAAGGACGAATCCACACTTTGTTGCTGGGATGTGTCTGATGCTACAGTGACCATTTGGTCAGCCGTATTTCTAACCGCAGCTTCCCTGTTAAAACACATTTCCTATGCTGCAGTGGTGTCAAACCACGAGCTGTCAAAGCCCAGGAGGACGCAGGT
Organism: Betta splendens; assembly: GCF_900634795.4. Classification (NCBI taxonomy): domain Eukaryota; kingdom Metazoa; phylum Chordata; class Actinopteri; order Anabantiformes; family Osphronemidae; genus Betta; species Betta splendens. The sequence continues at coordinate 13,370,598 of NC_040900.2, read as the reverse complement.
TTTTCATTGGGACCCAGTGGCATGTGACAGGCAGAAGAATGGAATGGTACAACTCTCCTCCAGGAAGACCTTGGGGCGTCCTGTAGCTGCAGTCATTGTGTGGCCTCAAATGCAGCATAAAACCATTAAAACTGTCCAGTGGTGGACCATGGATGCAGAGGCATGACAATAACTTCAACAAGTAGAGATCAGTGCATACAGTCACCTACTGATGAGTGTAGTATGATAGTTCTGACGTAATGTGCTACTTGCATGCCTGCATTGGCAAACTGATGATAATGGACATACTGTAATGAGCTGACTGGGCTGAGAAAAGACTGATTAAAAGAAATGGTGACAGTAAAACTTTGTGTTTAGCTTCAGATCTGCATGAAGATAGACCTCATATGAAAGTGACATTGATATGAGTTGCAGTAGATTTCTTTTCCAAGACAAAATCAAAACTTTTGGTGAGGTTGACCCAAACACTTACACTGTAGCCACGCTGGTAATTGGACGTCTGAGCCACTGTAAAGCAGTTGCCTTTTAATCCCGCTTGGTCATCTGTATTTGTCAGCGTCCGCAGTTTTCCCTAATTTGCAGGAGTCCTTTTAAATGCACATATTGGATTTTATAGGGGTGATAAAATCAGGGATGCACTTGGAAATGACTCACTTGCTGACTAACATAAGTACTTGAACGGTTGTAAGACATATGCTGCGAAGCCTGCCTGCAGCCGTCTGCACAAACATGGCCCCAAAGATGCTGTGTTCAGAGTCTTTATCCCAGAATAATACAGGAAGAGCCTTTAACATCGTTATAATAACGCTGTGTTAAAATCATGAGGCGAAGCCTGAGACACTGGGATTCAGCAGTGTCCAGCCGTTTAAAGCACACACACCGGGGCCGTAACCTGGAGCCCTGATGGAAGTTTGAAGGCAGAGATTGGCTGAGTGAGTAGGTTTTAACCTGTGCCAGGATCTCTGGCCTGACGCTTCCTCTGGGTCTTTGTGATGGCGCTGCTGCCTGAGTAGTATCAGTCGTCACATAAACAGGACTCACAACTCTTCCTGAAATAAAGCCAGATGTCACTGTAACATACTGTACTCACCACGAAGATGCTCTAGCACTGGGAAGATGCTGCGCCATACTGGCAACTCTCCACATTCCTCCTAGTGGAACAACTATTCTATTCTATTCTAAACCTCAGAGTGGCGCGAGCCTATAGAAACCTGCAGTAATGATTGTACAGCTTCAAGGATCATAGAGTGACTTCACCGTCTCCTCATGCACAAAGGGTACTTAGACACGAAAACCCGGCGTAAGCACGAATCTACGCCTACGGTCCGATGTATCAAAAACTACGTGAAGTAGAAACGTGCGCAGATCTACGGTAGCTCGCTGGCTGGAGTAAGTACAACCACACGCCTATAATTAGATGAGATGATGTAAATATGTGACCAAAACGGTGCAAATATATACTCTACAGCTCTGTTCGATGATCTGTAAGAGGATCTAATAGAGGATCTATTAGATTTTGGTAGAGTTGCCTGTTCTTGGATCGGCCAGTGCACATCCAGCTGTTGACCACAGGGTTCCAACCATTGGGGGACTTACAGAGGAAGCTGGAGACCGATGGAGTAGTGGACCCTAAGCCGAGCCATGCCAGCTGTGTGGGACGCAGTCATCCATATGTCTGCAAGGCATCAAGTTTCCATACAACGGTTGATCAGGACAACATTAAAGCGAGAGCCGGTTTACCGGATGTGATCGGACTCATCGACCGGACACAACGCTATAAAAGCATCAAGCAAGCGTCACAGGATGAAACATGAGTCAACAGGAAACATCTTTGTTTCATCGATGTACAAATAATCTGTGATGCACAAATGCAGCTACATTCAGCAACATTGTAGCGAGGTCCTAGTTTAACGATGATCCATGCATTGGAACATATTTGAAGCTGGTACCAGATCGGTGGCTTCTTGGTCAGTAAATAATTTAACGGCCTTAATATTAATTCCTGTTGCGCATAGAACCTGCACTATTATTTTTTTATTTCCGCTCCTGTGCAGAACCTGCAGCGTTAATACCTGCACACACGGTCCCGTTTGGCGGACTGCGCAGATGCAGACTGTATTTAAATGACATTTAACATATTTATATGGCGGCGTGTCAGGAGAGGAGTCTGCTGCTCATTCACCTGTGCTCAATTCTACGTTGATTAGTAAGTACAAAGACAACATGTTTAGATTAGTACTTAGTAGCGATTGACACATCTGTATTTAAGCAGTTTTCTGGATTTGAACTTACGCCAAGTTTAGTAGGAAATCTATGCAAGTCTTTGTACATGAGGCCCCAGGGCTTTAACACGTCTACTCCTGTGTTTGCTACATCTCATCTTTTTTTTTTAATGAGGTGGTGAAACATCCAAATCTACACTGAAGCAGAGGAAACCAGATCAGGGCAGAGTGTTTGTGTGTCCATGTGTTTCTGGGGTGACCTCCTCTTAAAGCGAGGTCAGCCCTGTCTCTGTTTCCTGCCTCCATGTTACTCCAGGCTCATTTTTCCATTCTTTCTGTGAAACACATGTGTTCCTCACACTCTGTCATGTTCCGAGCGACAAGTGTGACGCTGTTGGACCTATTCTTTCCCTGACCTTCAACTCTAAGGTACGAACACCCTGCTATAATGCACAACAATTGTGCTAATGGCTTCTATCTGTGCAGACTGTCAATGGGCCACTACAGCCTTCATACACCACAAATGCATCCCATCGATATGTGGACATGAGAAAGGAATGGTTACACTGCAGCCCAGCAGGATGCGGGCCAGAAATCACATTATGCAAAAAATATTAACAAATTCCTCAGATTATACGTTTTACTGTGTGTGTATGTCACAGCCATAGCTGTCACTATTCATGATTGTAGAAGATTACTATATTAAACATGTGTGGGTATCACAGTGGTTATTGTGAGCTTGGACACAGATGTGCCGGTCCCTGGGCTCAGAGCATCACTACACCTACAGCTACAGGAGAGAAGGGACGACACAGTTGAGAAAAATTAAAAAAGGTTTGATTCATATTTGGGAGTGTTTTTTTTAATACAAACAGAGGCTTTGGAGGGTTTAATTTCTAAATTCTGCAGCGAGGACTAGAATTGAACCAGACATTGTAATTTGAACTAATTCAAAATGAATAAAACATCTAAAAATAAAGATTTTTATCTTTATTTAACACATGTTTGAGCTGATTTTACAGGCGTGTTGTTTTATGCGTGTGCATCAGTACAGTGTTTAGTTTAGTTTAGAGTTTTTGAAATGATGTGACTTTGCTTTCAATGGGGGGTCGGCACCAATAGAAACAGTTTCACAGGCTTCGTACCTGTTTCCTTCAGTGTGGAATCAAAACAGCATTTTTTTCCCGTTTCTCCTGGTTTACATTAACATCTTATTAAAACACACAGAGCTACAGAGCGATGAACAAGCAGAACACGGAGTGGCGTTTCATGTCTGAACCTCCTCTAAGTCTCAGTCCTCCCTTCTCATCCTCCTCCACCCTCCCTCGCTCTGTCTTCTTTCATTTTGAAGTGTCTTTCATTCTTGTGAGACACAGAGGTGCTTACTGACGAATACAAATATTTTTGCAGCGGGGAAATAAATCCAGTGCTTGTAAGCAATGCAGACATGGCAGGATTTTGTTAAAACCCAAATAATAAACAGGATTTTTTTTTTTTTTTGCATTTACCCACTAAGTCTTTCATCAGTGCTTTCTTTTGATTCCTCTCTCCACTTCATCCCCACCTCCTGTCCGCGTCTCCTGCTTTTCTTGCGTCTCCCTCTCTTTAATGACAGTATTATCCTCAGTTACGCATGCGAGTCTCTCGCCGCCTTATGGTGCAGAAAAGAGCGAGGGGGTGGAGAGAGAATTAGATGGACGAGAGGTCTGGCTGTCAGCTCCTCTGGGGCTACAGGGAATAGGACGGCTCCAAGTGTAATAGTCCTGCAGTTGCTGAAACTCTTTTATATAGTGGAGGCATGAATACAGACCAAGATACCTCCACAGTGACTTAAAGCTGGATGATGGATGTGTCATCATGTGTGCACGGCCCAAGGCAGTCCCTGACATTTTCTGTCATCTCGTTTTGAAATAATTATGTAGGTTTTGTTGTGACCAGAGGAGAGGTGATATCCATGTGACACAATCCTCTCCTACTGTATGTGCATTAGCCATTAATCTCAGTCATGATTTTATATTTGTTTCAAAGCCCCATTATAGGGTATGACCAAGTGTTGCTAATTAATACATTTTCATTTAAACAGATCTAGAAATAAAGACAATGAATAAATTCAAATATTTTACCCCTAAAAATGTTTCATTTTGGTCAGTACAGGACGTTAATGGCTATTTCCACCATTATGAGATAGTAACCACGTTGTAATGACTCAGATTAGTCTGAAGACGCACAAACTGCAGACAGTTCTCAATGGTTAGTATGTGTTTTTTTAGTCAGTGCTCGACAGATAATGATTGTAACTAATGAACACTGATGAATATCTCTGAAGAGAATGAATGTTTAGTGAAAATCAATGAATTAGTTAGGACATTAATTCAGTTCAGTTTTTTTATAAGGTGTCGAATCACAACAAAAAAAACGATGAAGTACAGTAAGGTTAAAGAGCTGAAAACTAAATCCAATTGGGCAAGTGTTTAAATTAATCAACTGGATTTTTAATTTTGTTCAAATTTCGATAGCGATGGAGCTAAACCGCCTCTGACGACAAAACCAGGCTCAGTGTGGCCTCGACCGGCTGCGGTGAACGGAGAAAAGACAAAAAGCAAGATGAACATTCTCTGCTACGAGGAGTAAACATTATAATGAAACTATTAATCTCCCGTAGGCTACTGTAAGTGAACACACCACGGTCCTCATGCTTCTCTGTGTAATAAAGGCTTGTAGCCTGAAATACAATGCGTAGTCACTGTACATGGTGCATCTCCCAGTGTGGCAGCCGACCAATCAGTGAAGCCGGAAGAGGCAGTCGATGTGACTGACGCTTCCTGGACATCAAGTACGTTATAACAGGACGTCTCTAAACGTGAAATGCGTCTAGCTTGTTCAGTCAAATTTACCTCCAGTTAAAGAGGGCTGTGACAAATGCAGTAGTTCTGTAAACTTGATGCCTGCGAACTGTAGCTGTAGCTTCCCTGTACTGCTTTGAAAAGTGTTGACTGAAGTTGATTTCCTATTGAGAGATGAATTAAATTAGAATCATGAATTCTTTAACAATACAAGTTTAATCTTTTTAAGGGAAACTCTTGAAAAGCTACTTTTATGTTCAGAGAGAGACGTCAGTACTCACTGTGGCTCTTTCTTATTTGAGGGACGTGTGGGTGGGTTTTCATTGAGATCAGAAAGTTCTACTGTATGTTTGAGTGTGATTCCATCTTTTGTAACTACAGTATATATACTGTATGATGCATATAACCTATGTTTAATGGCCCTGACTGAAGAGTCAGAGGAGACAGGCTGTAAGTGTAGGTGTGTACATGCATGTTCACACGTACAGTATTTCATACACAGTCAAAGCTGCATGATTCTGTCTCAGGGCTACAAATATCTGAGGCTGTCGAAAGGAAAGTAATTTGGAGGCGGGTGGAGGCAGAGAAGAAGACAGACTACTGACGAAGACGACTGAATGAGAACTTAGAAAGTAAAGTGAATCAGTGCGTCCTGCTGTTATACAAATTCAAATAAGCTCCTTTAGAGCAAGACTCCCCCATGAGGAGAACGAGGAGGGGAGGCAAAACTGAAAATAAAGAGCCCAAACTTTCCTGTCAGAGCGGAATTTAAATCTCCACGTCTAGAACAAAAACTTGGGCTGCCACAGCAGTCAGGGGGAAGTGATTTCTTCTTTTAGTTGTCAATCCTGCACTTACACCATTAACTTCAATGTACAGACAGAGAGGTACTAATGAACAAAGCCAAGGTGTATCTCCTCCCATAAAAAATATGCCGTATTTATATAACAATGAGTTGATGTGGCGTTTGCAGCATATGTACAGCAATAATGATAAGATAATAAAACAGTTAACTGAAATTATTTCTTGAGCTGGTAAACACTACAGGTATTATTAGAGTTCTAGGAAGCTGTTTCACTAATAATGCTCCTCAGATGGTTTTTAATTACAACAGGGAAAACTTCAACACAGCAGAGCTCGCTATCTTTTCTAATAATAGTAATAATTATCATGGTCAGGGCTTAAATTGTGCCGGCGCGCACAGGCTCCCACAGGGTCCCACATGTCGCTAGGGGACCAAGCTTAGATTGGAAATACGACATTCATTTATTCATATTCATTCATTCCTAAATGGTCAAAGCTTCTGTTTTTAACAGAAAGTGTGGTCAGAGTCAAACTTTACGCAGAGAATCAAACATCTGCATTGTTGTCATCGTCGTCATCATCATCATCATCATCATCATCATCATCATCATCATCATCATCATCATCATCATCATCATCATCATCATGCATCTCTCAGTCCCTCCATTCTGTTGCTAAGTTGATTTGGGTGTTCACCTAGTAGTGCAGTAGTTATGCAGGTGTTAAAGGTGAGTGATATTACTATTGAATTGACATAATTATGAAAGTATTCAAGTCCTTTGTGGATTTTAAAGTTGTATATACTGCAAAGCAACCTTTTATATATTAATAAACTCGTGTTATATTTACAGCCTCAGTTTTACGTTAAATAATGAAGTGTGGGACTGAGGATTGGCCTGAATCTATAATATAGATGAAGCGCGGCCAAGTAAATTCAGGATTTTGATATGATATGAAATGTCATATCCATACAACCTGTACTGTACTTTAGTCCCGTAGGGGCTGAAGCAACAGAGCCAACATCAGGGGAGTTTCAGATATGCATAACCATGTGATTTACTGGCTGAGAAAATGTCATTGTCTTCCAGTATATGTACCTTTGACACGAGCACTGAAGCTGATTCTTCTCTGCTCTGCATAATTCAATTGGCAGACAACAGTCTGGGGTTGCATAAGATTGCCTGGAGAGACCTAATTTGGTCTGTAAGTGTGAGTTTAACATGGTAAGAAGGTAACTTTTAACAAGGCTGATGTCAAACTGAGCGACTTAGCAAAACTCCTGGACAGAAGAACAGTCCTGAAGCTCTTCACTTACATAACCTAGCATTTCCTTTATTCTTTGGTTTGACAGAATGCTTTTTACCTGGCATCAGTGTGCACATCAAAATCTGTCTCCTGTTACAAACTCAGACTAGACTCTGACTCCCTACTTTACATGCAGATAAACATGTCCATCATTTGCATTGTTTTGCCTCATAGGATCATCCAGCTGTTGGTAAAATGTATACGGTTGCCAGAATTGTTCCTTACAGACATGTTCTCCCCTCCACTAACTGTTGTTGTCTAGTCTTTTTCCAACAGTAAAGGGGTTCAGACATGGTGGACAGTTACACTTATCCACAATGAGGGAGTGATTTTGGACGCCAGGACTACAGTCGTGCTGTGTGACACTGTATTTCATTACAGTGCTTTGAGCTAATTGCTAACTCCATTGTGCTAATGCTGTTACAAGGACAATGCATCCCAGAGGAGCCCCAGTCCTTTTTACCCAATATCCCAGCAATCAATCTATTTGGCCACCGCGTACAGTGGAGTAAATAACAGTCCATCTGCCGGAAGCTCTATACTGTACATTGATAGATACGTGTAATTAGGATTTATCCAAAGGGGACAATGAATGCGAGAGCGGAATGGCAGCTCATGGGGCTCCACTGTATAGTAAATGACCGACCTGCCATCCCTGTGAGCAGGCTACTGTACATTATGTTGTATAAGAGTGTAATTTGTGTACTGAGGTGTTATTGTTGCTTTAAAATCTGCTTCAATTCGACTCTGGAGACAGTATTGGTGAATGAACCATCTCTGTGTTTGTGAGCTTTGCTGTGTAGGTCAAACTCTACACACTAAAACCAATGAAGAAGAGCTTTATTGTAACTACACACAGGAACTGATAGTGTGCACATAGTGTTTTCTCTTTGTGCTAAGGGAAACCCTCAGGAGCCCTCACAAGCCCCACTGGATAAACAGACACATTCATGGAGACCAAACTACAAACATGGTTGTTTCTTTTCTTCTTAAAAAGTTAAAGCTTTGGGGATTTGAAAAAAAGCAAACAGAAGCAGCCCCTCCTTCCCCCGACTCCCCTGGTGTCAATCTGGCTGTCTGTGTTATGCTTGTGTCTTCGTTATGTCTTTTTTTGACTTTTTTTGTCAAGTCTGTGCATGTGTGTGTGCGTGTGTGTGCTTGTTTGTGTTATCCTTGTGTCTTTGTTATGTCTGTAAAGTCTGTGTGTGTGTGTGTGTGTGTGTGTGTGTGTGTGTGTGTGTGTGTGTGTGTGTGTGTGTGTGTGTGTGTGTGTGTGTGTGTGTCGCTCGAGGTTTCACAGTAACTGTGTCACAGAGAACTCAGTTCAGAGTGAATTGGTTGCAACACACACCACTAAGTACTGTTCACAGATAATCTGGTTAGACTGAGGGCCACGCGAGCACCACACACACTGAGACATTCACACAGTGAATGACCCATGACAGCTCGTATTGTTCACGTTAGATGCTTGGTCACTTGAATACAGGGAGCATCAGTAGATTTAAATCAAGGAATTAAATGTTGGAATTATGGAGAATCAGATAAGAGGCATATGCAAAGGTTCTGCATTGCCTGCTTGTTTCCATTGTGAGTGGAGGCTACACATGCTCGGTTGTTTGTCGGATGGATTGTTTTGTACCATGTATTTTTGTGCCATCCATGCCTGTGGCGTACATACGGAACCCTAATCTCTGCTACACACAGAAAATGTTTGACCACCTCGGTGCGAACTCCTTTATTTACTTCTGGTTAGTGCTCAAGCTGCAGAGGCACAACCTCACGTTTGCTTAGAAATCACTGAGCAAAATATGTAAAATGAAGGGAACAAAAGCCAGCTTTGCCTCCAAGCGCTGCGCTACTGTATGTTAGTTTTTACATGATGAACATGGTGCAAAAATATGTTTGCCTAAATTTAATTTTCAACCAGCTAAAATGTCCTCACTTTGGTAGGAAAATATGCTTTTTGGCTTTTTGGTACACACGCATGCACACACACACACACACATGCACACACGGTGATCAAAGTAAACACTCGGTAGATGCTGAATGCCTTTGTAGACAGGCAGACCTGGTGTGACGAAACGTGAAGCGAGGGAGATGAAACGCAGAATGAGAGAGTAACAGACTGACCCAGAAAATAAAAGAGAAAGAAAGTGAGGGAGGGAGTGTTGTTTGTAACTGACTAATACACGCTCAAGCCGAAATAAAGATAGAATAAAGAGAGAGAGACAGACAACAAGTACTCTGCTGAGCTTTTATAGACTGTAATAATTCACGTTCTTTTTTGAATATTCACTCGTTTTGTAAAACCAGCCGTCTGGAGTCTTCCAGGTGATCAAGTTAATTGGAAACCGATGAGCATCCCTGAAAGACTCAGTCACTCACTTGAGGATGAGACGCTGTTCACCACTTGGTGCGTAACAGTTTAAGAGCTTTTCTTAACTGTTGCAATAAATGCTGCTATTATCATCATCTCAAGCCCATGCAGCATGTGCAGTGGGAGAGGGAGTTTGGAGAAAGACCTCCAACACAAATGTTTACTAACCTCAGAAAACTATGTCTCCTACTGTAACACAGCTCATTATGGCATTGTGTAGTGAAAACTCTCATCAAACTCCAACAACACCTACAGTAGAACAGCAGTTTGTCTGGAGCTCTTCTGACAAGGACCACTTCATCCTTCTGTGATAGTATGAAGATGTGCTCTGAGCCATGGTTTGGGGAAGTTGCCCATTTGTGAAGGCACTATTAACGATGCATATGGATGTGGAGCCCAAACACTTACTGTAATTCATCCAACGATGCCGCGTTCCCTGGCTGCTGTAAAAGAGTACACATTTTTATTAACTTTTACGGAATGTCCCAACACTGGAACAGGGGCAGAGGTTCAGGAAATTATAATTAATAAGAATGATGTGTTCACTAAACCTAAGCAAGGTGAAGCTCAGCCAGTCCCGTAAATCCCCCCAGATTAAATAAAGTCCAGTTTCCACTTTTAGAGTAATTAGCCAAACCAATGTTTTCACTGTAGAAATTAAATCTACTCAGACATGAACTGGTCACACAAGCCCTGAGTTACAGTAGGCTGAGCTCATCCAACCAAGGCTGAGATATGGGAGTTCAGTCCCACCTGCTACTAATAGAGGCATTATTCTGGCTCACAGATGAGACTGGCTCTATTCTATTATATGATGAATGAATATGAGGGAGAGAAAAAACATTCAGATCATCACACTGAAGATTCTCAGCCACAGTAGATTAGAAAGTGCACGTGTGTCTATTAACAGCACCATGGGATTTGTTCGTTGTCCCAATTGTATTTCCATCTTTACAAGTGATAGAATGACATGAAGAGCCTCTGTAATGCTTTTTATGATAAGGACTATTGTGTCTACACAGCATTTCAACGGTGAATCATACTGTAGTTGCATCAACATCAACATCAACATATTATGGTTGAATGACCATTGGATTATGTGTTGATTTGGAAAGGTGAATCAACGTTGATTCACCGTTGATCAAGTGTTGATCAAATGTTGTTTCAATGTTCAACGTCACAACAATAACTGACATTATTTTAACCATATTTTAACATGGAAGGTCGGTTGAAGGTCGGTCGTGTGCCTGCTGGGTAGGAACACACACCTGCGATGACCATCATCTGAAGAGCCTGGGAGGAGCTTAAACCTGGTCTGGCAGATTGATGAGGAATAGAATAGAGTGCTGGTCTGTAGCACGTGTGTCACATTGAAACAGTGCAGGAGCAGAGCACCTGCTGCACTCAGCTGGGAAATTCACATATACTGTACAACTATTCAAACCTGCTACTCAGCTCAACCACGTTTTTTTATTCTCCTTAAGTCTCCAGTCGCTTACAGTAATTTGACTGCCTCCTCTTTGTCATCATGAAACCGAAGAAGACAAACTGTAGCTGAAATCCTCCTTCGTCTTTGCTGCTGCGTAGCGTATGTGTCCTTTATGTGTCTTTGAGTCTTTAATACGTGTTTGATGAACTCTGGCTGAACGCACCCGGAGGCTCCACTCTGCTTTGCCTGTTTGGTGTGTCTCACCTCTATATGAAACTCTCTCCGTCCCTTCCACGGTCATTAAAACAGCTCTTCCCTCCTCACGTCAGTCGGCCGCACCACCGGTTAACTGTGAAATGGAATCTAACATCATTAAACGGGAGCAAATCCAACATTAGAAGACTTCAAGGTACGTTTCCAAGATTTGAAACTTCAGCGTCTTTCACTTGAGCAAATGTGCTATTTGCCCAGAGTCAACATCCAGAGATGTATTAAACTGTAGCTGAGGAGCTGAGGAGCTCGTCAGTCACGCTGGAGCTCGGCCCTCTGCGGATTATGTGAATAACCTGCGTCAGGCCTCAGTTAAATTGAAAAACTTGTGGGTAGTGTCAAGTATTTTACAAGGTCACTTTGCCTTAATACAAATATGATTCTGCAATAGTTAGTGAAATAATTAGGCCGTGTGATGATGATGTCAAAGTATCAGACTGGAGAGAAATGAGCAGTATTACTTGTTGAAGCCCACAGATGCATCTCATTCAAATCATATTCACAATCAGCTGCACATCTGGAGCACGTCTCCCCCTCAAGCTTTCTGTTCCCACTAATCCATCGTTAGCCTGCGTTAAGACGAACGTTTGTCCACGTACAGTGGGACGGATGAGAGGAGAGGCAGCCTCTAGCAGTGCTCAGTGGAAACATGTGATTTTTCCTCCTTCCACTGGAAAAAAAATGACTGAATAGCAAGTATTAAAGGAAAAAATAGAAGATAAAAGTGAAAACGTGATGAAAGGACCTGTAATGTAGGAGACCTCAGCACTTTCATACACATTTTTTTGTACATCAAAACCAGAAAATGATGCTGCAATTACAGCCGTAAGCTGCGAGGTAAAACCCCTGTTCAGTGTCAGAGCGAGCTGCCACATGTCTCACGTTTAATCACTGGGTGGAAGCTGGCTAGAAACACCTCGGTGTCGGCGCCAGGTTTACGTCCTGCGCTTTAGAATGGTATTCTGGTCTAGTTTATGTTCAGTAACGTTTGGTTTGTTTGTTTGGGTCTTCATCGAGTTTATAAAAATAAAACAATTCAGCCAAAAAAGCACGTCCTTCTAGTGTTCAGTGCATCAAGGTCGTTTCTTTGGAAAATGTTACAATGAATTCAAGCTACTATACTGTAATATTAATAGAAATATAGGTAATAAATGCTGTGTCTGTTTTTTTATGTGCAACTTAAAAAAATATATGGAATTCCTTGATTGCCTCTTTCGCTGTCTTTTTATTTTTTCTTATTATATTTATTATTAAAACGTTAGTGATACACAGAAACTAAAATATCTTGATG